>NC_085842.1:177051869-177179369 GCF_035594765.1 Anolis carolinensis | reverse complement strand
TCTTGGGCAACTTCATGTGATGATGTCCTGAGTCTGCAAGACCTGAGAAGGGCTGTTGATGACTGAGTCTCTTGGAGGTCTCTCATTCATAAGGTCATCATAAGTCAAAGTCAACTTGAGGGAAATTAACAACAAAATCAGAATCAACCCAGATCAGAAATTGGATGGGAGACCACCGGGGGAAAGCAGAGACTGTAGACCAGTGATTCCCAACCTATGGGTCCCCAGGTGTTTTGGCCTACAACTTCCAGAAGCCCCAGCCAGTTTATCAATTGTTAGGATTTCTGGGAGTTGAAGGTCAAAACATCTGGGGACCCCAGGTTGAGAACCACTGTACTAGCCAAAGTATGAGAGATGGTTTTAAAAGTAACTTTGAGGATGTTGTAAGATGACAACAGAAGCACTAGGATACTCACAAGAGCCTTGAACCTATCTCTAAGTAATTCTGGTGCATCACAGAACAAGGGCTCTACTCAGTCTACATGAGGACATCTCCAATCTAGGTGACATTTTCTTTATATGCTATGTAGTGGCATGTTCCTTGGAAGGGAACCAGCACTTGAACCAGATGATATTCCTCCCTAGCCATTTCGTGATGCACAGACTGAATCCTCTAATCCAGTGGTTCTCAAACTATGGGTTCCCCGATATTTTGGCCTACAGCTCCCAGAAATCCCAGCCAGTTTGCCAGCTGTTAGGATTTCTGGGTGTTGAAGGCCAAAACATCTGGGGATCCACAGGTTGAGAACCTCTGTTGTAGACTATATTTCAGAAGAGATTAATGGCAAGGCTCTTCTGAATTGTCCTCATCTAAGAAAACCCTATGAAATTCATGGTATCACCACAGATCATCAAGTGACATGAAGGCACATGTATGCACACACCAGCAGGTTCTAGCAATCTTGTGATTTGCTGTCAATCGGATTCACTTTATGGTGGCCATATGAATGAGAGACCTCCAATTGTTATCAACAGCCCTGCTGAGGTCCTGCAAATGGGAAACTGTGGTTCCCTTTATTGAGTGAGTCAGTCTGTCTACCTATAATGTGGTCTCTCTCTTTTTCTACTGCCTGCCACTATCATCTTTCCCAGTGGGTTACACCACCTCATGCTAGGTCCAAAGAACAAAGGCTTCACTTCCAAGTAAGCAAACTGGCTCACAAATAGAAATGTGAATGGATTGCTTACCCATTATTTAAAAAGGAAAAGAAACTAGGTCACTTTTAGCCTGTCCTCCACTGTGCATTTCATTTCATTGCTGCAAATCTGTAAAGAACAAATGAAGAACAAGGCAAACAATAAAATTCAAAGCCAATCCATATGAAGCGACAGGAACTGCACAAAGGGGCTGTAGTACAGAAACACGCTGAGAGGGGGAACTTTTATTATAATATTTGTGCCAACATACAATGAATCCCCACTGGACAATTCAATGGCCCCAAAGTTATCATCAGTTTCTGTAATTAATTTACAATCACAATGTCTGTGACTTTCAGATACAAAGAACATCTCCCCAACTGAAATCCATGTACAAGCAGAAGCGGATAATCAGGGTTTGGCTGCAGATTATCTACATTCTACAGAGACTGCATTTTGAAGACATTGTTCTGAAAGGCTTCATCTCCTTAGTTTAATTTTTTTTTAAAGAATGGAAGGCAGTAATTGAAACATGTGCCGATTTTACATACCTTAGATCGAAGCTGAAGAACTGAAGGTGGGGTTTTTTTTCCCCTCTGCTGCAGAAATTATTTGGCCTTGAACCATACAGGCCTTGCGAGCTGTTCTGCAATTGAAAAGAGTCTTTTGTGAATACTTTTTAAAATAATTACTATAAAGCACTTTAAGTCAAATTCTGATTGTCATCTATTCCTCATTTCATGCTTTCACAATGTTTTTGTTCAAGGGTGAATCTTTTATGGAATAACTATTTTAGGTTACGCCCTTCTGAACCTTATTATTTGGCAAAAGGGGGGGAAAGCCATTGTGGGCTGAAAGTTATTCTTTAAGCTTTCCCATTAGACCAACCAAATTTATCAGAGTAATAGAACTATTCATGAAAAATAGGTGTCAATTTTCTTTATAACTCCAAGCCTGTCAATAGATTGAGTTTTAATGCATGGGACTGAAATTCATCCAGAATTCTCTGTAATACATCAGGGAAATCCATGTCAGCAAGTCCTTTTTTTCTTTCTCTCTATTCCACCCCTCTGTTTATTTATGTGAAATGAACATACATATAGTACATCTAGCCCCCGATAGCACAGCGGGTTAAACCTACTTGCTGACCAAAAGGTTGGCGGTTCAAATCCGGGGAGCGGGGTGAGCTCCCACTGTTGGCTCCAGCTTCTGCCAACCTAGCAATTCGAAAACATGTAAATGTGAGTAGATCAATAGATACCGCTCTGGCGGAAAGGTAAGGGCACTCCATGCAGTCATGCTGGTCACATGACCTTGGAAATGTCTATGGACAACACCAGCAATTTGGTTTAGAAATGGAGATGAACACCAACCCCCAGAGTTGGACACAACTAGACTTAACGTCAGGGGAAACCTTTACCTTTATAATACATCTATATCTGTATCCATATGTTTATGTTAGTTCATAAGCAGAGCCGGTCCAACAATGAGGCGAATTAAGCGGTCGCTTCGGGCGCCAAACATACGGGGGTGCAGTCGAGACTGCTTTTTCTATTGATTTCTTGTAAAACATGATGTTTTGGTGCTTAATTTGTAAAATCTTAATGTAATTTGATGTTTAATAGGCTTTTCCTTAATCCCTCCTTATTATCCAACATTTTCGCTTATCCAACGCTTTTATTTTTCAGTGATTTTTTTGGGGGAGGGGGGGGCGCCAAAATTCTGTTCGACTACACTTGAAAAATACCTTGAGCCAGCTCTGTTCATAAGTTTTATTGAAGTTGAAGTTAGACATTTCCAAAGCAATATTTTCAGATGAACATAACATGATGGAGAACATATTTTCATTCTAGAAGCTTGGAGTTCACCAACAACTAAAGAAGCTTGAGGATAAATGGGTTTAAGGCAAGACAAAATATGATGCTCCATTCCCAGATCTAGAGGCACATTTCTCAAAACCAGACAATTTATTTGGGCACCCGATGTAGAAAATTTCACAAGCATCTCTCCCCATTCCTTGTAGAATTAGCACAATGGCAGTTATTGCACACCTTCAGGTCATCCCTGACTTAGGGCAACCCGAAGGCAAAGCTAGGTAAAGGGAAAGGTTTCCCCTTGACATTAAGTTTGTCAAGTCCGACTCTGGGGGATTCTGCTCATCTCTATTTCTAAGCCAAAGAGCTGGCAATGTCTGTAAGCACCTCCTAGGTCATGTGCCTGCATGACAGCATTGAGCACCATTACTTTCCCACGGAAGCTATTGATCTACTCACATTTGCATGTTTTCAAACTGCTAGGTTGGCAGAAGCTAGGGCTAACAGCGGGAACTCACCCCGTCCTGTGGATTTAGACCGCCGACCTCCTGGTCAGCAAGTTCTTCAGCTTAGTGGTTTAACCTGCTGCGCTATTGCAACCCCAGAAGGCAAAGCTATCGCAGAGTTTTCTTGGCAAGATTTTGTCAAAGGGAATAACCTTTGCCTTCCCCTGAGACTGAGAGATGTGATTGTCCAAGGGCCACCCAATGGGTTTCTGTGCCCAAGTGGAAATTCAAAGCTTGGTCCCTCCGAATTGTAGTCTAATTTTGAAACCACTACTCCAGGCTTGCATAGCAGATATACATGCATAGCAGGCGAATATTTGGTGACTTTTGCTGACATCTAGAGCTAATCCTCGAGTTGGCCATTTCACTATGTCTAATGGTAAGATTAAACTCCTCTATTCTGCCTTGGTCAGACCAAGCCTGGAATACTGTGTGCAATTCTGGGCACCACAACTTAAGAGAGATGTTGACAAGCTGGAAAGCGTCCAGAGAAGAGCGACTAAAATAATCAGGGGTCTCGAGAACAAGCCCCATGAGGAGTGTGCAGAAGAGACATGATGACCATGTATAAATATGAGGGTTGAATGAAAAGTAATGCCTCCACCTTCGTAACTCCTCAACAGATGGCAATACTGGTATGCGACAGGTACTGGCTTGTTCAGTAGACTCTCCTCTACAGTTCCATTTGGCGGGAAGCCTTAGCATTGAACGATTGTGTTGTTAAAGTGCAAAGTATGGAACCCTGCGCAGACGGTCGGTCAATGTGACTTAAGCTACGTGCAGTCATTGAATTCTTGCCACATACCAGTACTGCCATCTGTTGAGGAGTTACGAAGGTGGAGGCATTACTTTTCATTCAACCCTCGTATGTGAAGAGAAGTCATAGAGAGGAGGGAGCAAACTTGTTTTCTGATGCCCTGGAGACTAGGACACAGAACAATGGCTTCAAATTACAGGAAAGGAGATTCCACCTGAACATTAAGAAGAACTTCCTCACTGTGAGAGCTGTTCTGCAGTGGAACTCTCTGCCCTGGAGTGTAGTGGAGGCTCCTTCTTTGGAGGCTTTTAAGCAGAATCTGGATGGCCATCTGTGAGGGGTGCTTTGAATGCGATTTTCTCTCTTCTTGGCAGGGGGCTGGACTAAGTGTCCAACGAGGTCTCTTCCAACTCTAGGATTCAATGATTCCATGAAAAGGATGTCCACAACCTTCTAGACAAAATCTAGAACTACACATATGAGTCCCTTAACTTTCCATTCCTTCCAAAAGTCAGAAGAGTCTCACATGAACAAAGATTCACATCGTCGCCTTGGAAGAAATTTGCACAAAAGGAAAAACAATCTCTTTTGCCGAGGATACTGAGGTCATTTTAGAATCTGTTTAATCTCCCCAAGGTATTTATCCGTATTGGCTATTTGTAAAGGGCTCATGATGGTTTCACTGAGTGTCAAGGTTTGCCTGAAGGAAACAAAGTTCTTTCTTTCTTTTCATCCCCCTTCTCCTTTTTGGTAGAAAACCTTGGATAATGCTGTGCAAATGGCAGGAGGGGAATACAGTGGAGTCTCTTGTGGGAATAACGTCTCAGAATGCAATCTCAGATTTCAGTGACCCAGGACCATAAACCTAGAGAATGTGACACCACAGTAGATAACACATCAAAAGACTTTTGATTACAAACAAGACAATATTGGATGAACTATTTGTCTGGGTTTGATCAGAAAATTAATGATTATTGCTAGTTGGAGTCAGGGTTCTTCCTAGATAAGAGCCACTCAGAAAGAATGACAAAGATCTCATTCAGACTATTTCACATACATGCCCTCTTCTATCTACAGGGCTTTCCTTACCAGCTGTTAGGAATTATGGGAACTGAAGTCCAAAACATCTGGAGGAGCAGAGTTTGAGAAATGAAAGATACCCAGACTTTGACCTTTCAGGTGTTTTGGACTTCATTTCCCAAAAGCCTCAGTCACCTTGGCTAATGATCAAGGATTCTGGGAGATGAAGTCCAAAATACCATGAGAACTAGAGTTTGGGAATCACTGCCCTAGAATATTTCAGGTCTTTCTAGCACACCTCTACATCCACAAGTTATTATTACATCTTCACTAAAGTCTGGTATATTAGGCTGGACATGTGACAACTTGCCAAACAATGGTTCATAAAATGGTGGCAGCAAAATTGACATCCTAATAATAATAATAATAACAATAATAATAATAATAATAATAGTGTGGTTTTCTGGCATTGTATATTTCTGCCACTTCTGTGTCTGTTCATTTGTATTTGGATTCCATAGCCGACTTGTCAATGGATGTCCAGAATCAGCAGCATCCACTGCAGTCCTTTTTATCCTGGGCGATGACCGAGCCAGTATAGACTTCGTTTTGGTTTGTTTTTCCATCACAAACCTGCAAAGGTAGTGGAAAATGAACACGCAAAGATACTGTGGGACTTTCGAATCCAGACTGATAAAGTTCTGGAACACAACACACCAGACATCACAGTTCTGGAAAAGAAAAAGGTTTGGATTATTGATGTCGCCATACCAGGTGACAGTTGAATTGATGAAAAACAACAGGAAAAACTCAGCCACTATCAGAACCCCAAGATTGAACTTCAAAGGCTCTGGCGGAAACCAGTACAAGTGATCCCGGTGGTGATTGGCACACTGGGTGTCGTGCCAAAAGATCTCAGCTGGCATTTGGAAACAATAAGCATTAACAAAATTATGATCTGCCAACTGCAAAAGGCCACCCTACTGGGATCAGCGCACATCATCCGAAAATACATCACACAGTTCTAAACGCTTGGGAAGTGTTCGACTTGTGATTTTGTGATACGAAATCCAGCATATCTATCTTGTTTGCTGTGTCATACAATAATAATAATAATAATAATAAACTTTATTTATATCCCACTCCATCTCCCGAAGGACTCGGGGCGGCTTACCATAATTGACAGCAGATATTCTCATATCCCTCGGGCCCTCCATTTGTGTATCTTTGGGCCTCAGAAAAACATGAGCAGGGTTCTTGAAGAATGGGACCATCAAGAAGTAAGCAAGTTCACTTGCAATTAAAGACTCAGAGCTGGTGGTCAGATGTAGATACAACCATCTAAGTCCAAGAAACTTGTGATATCCTACACTGTCGTCCTCGCTTCTCCTCCTCTCGCATCCACTTTGGAGCTGATATCATAGCTTTTTAAGACCACAATTTCCTGTTGTAGCCAAACCATTCCCGTTTTCATATCCCGGTTAATAAGCAGTGATTAAGCAAGAACTGCCCCATTCTGCCATGGCTGCAGCCAATCTGGAGAAGTCTGAAACAATATGTGGCTGCAAAGTTACTAAGCAGCAATCTGCAACTGATTTACATTTCACAGTTCTGAGTGGAACATTAATAATAACCAGTATTCACATAAAAATGTGTCTCAAAGAAAGAAATTGTGTGTGGCGGGGGTGAGGTGGGGCGCAGTTCTGCTTCTACGGTTTATTTGAAGAAACCATTTTCATATTTAAAACTTGAATAATAAAGGAGACAAGGAAGAAAAGGTTTTAAAAATCCAGCAGAATCTAATTTTACACTGGCAAATACAAAAGTAAAATTAGGCTTGACATGTTTTATTGATTAGTGAATTCGGGAAACTTTTTTCTACTTCGCAGTTTACTGAACATTTTGGACAACAAGTTCCAAAATCCTTCAACCATTGACCAAGTCAGTAACCATGGTGACTGAAAGATTTTGGAATTTGCCATCCAGAAGTAATGTTTTGAAGTTCTGATGTAAGCTCGGTCCAAATGTTCTATAGACTTTGCCAATCTCTGTTTCAGCTGTGATGATTTTAGGCTGGCAAATTATAATTAACTAACTTTGCCCGGCCATGCGTTGCTGTGGCTTATGGGAATCATTTGTTGGCCAGGTGAAATAGCAGTGAATAGCCTTGCAGCCTCAAAGCCTGGACGTTTTCTGGAGTAGCTGGAGTAGTACCCTCAATCAAAGAGCCACTTTGGAGTCTGGCTACTTCCTTTGTTGGGGAATCCTTGTTTGGCCAGCTTGAACTGCACTGAATAATCTTGCAGCTGAAAAGCCTGGCCGCTTTCTACATAGGACATCCTTGCTAGGCCAGGTTGAATGGGACGGAGTAGCCTTGTGGCTTCAAAGCCTGGGGGTTTTCTATCTAGGGGAAATCTTGTTTGGCCAGGTTGAATAGCACTGAATAGCCTTGCTGCTTGCAAGTCTGGCCGCTTTCTATCTTGCGGAATCCTTGGTTGGCCAGGTTGAATTGCAATGTATAGTCTCAGTGTGGCAGGTATGAATGCTGCAATTAGCCACCTTGATTAGCATTAAATGGCATTGCAGCTTCAAAGCCTGTCTGCTTCCTACCTGGGAGAATCCTTTGTTGGGAAGTGTTAGCTGGCCCTGATTATTTCCTTTCTGGAATTCCCAATTTCCCTGCTTTCACAGTGTTGTTCTTTATTTACTATCCTGGTTTTAGAGATTATATTGTTCTGTATTATTATACCACAGTAATTATTTCATATTACAGTAGAGTCTCACTTATCCAACATTCGCTTATCCAATGTTCTGGATTATCCAATGCAGTCGCCCTTTTAGTAGTCAATGTTTTTGTAGTCAATGTTTTCAATACATTGTGATGTTTTGGTGCTAAATTCGTAAATACAGTAATTACTACATAGCATCACTGAGCACTGAACTACTTTTTCTGTCAAATTTGTTGTATAACAATGTTTTGGTTCTTAATTTGTAAAATCATAAGGTAATTTGACATTCAATAGACTTTTCCTTAATCCCTTCTTATTATCCAACATATTCACTTATCCAACGTTCTGCCAGGGTGTTTATGTTGGATAAGTGAGACTTTACTGTATATTTATAATCTTATATTATCTGCTTAGAACTGGATTATATGAGGCCTCTTCTTCACAGCTGTATAAAATGCACACTGAAGTGAATTATCTGGCAGTGTGGAGTCAAGATAATGCAGTTCAAAGCAGAACTTTGGGCCGGGCTGTGGCACAGCTGTTGAGCAGCTGCCTTAAATCACTCTGACCATGAGGTCATGAGTTCGAGGCCAGCCCGTGGCGGGGTGAGCACCCGTCAATTAAAAATAAAAAATAGCCCCTGCTCGTTGCTGACCTAGCAACCCGAAAGATAGTTGCATCTATCAAGTAGGAGATAAGGTACCACTAAAGTGGGGAGGCAAGATTAACTAATTTACGACCTGGAATGAGGAAGTGCCGTCAGTGTGGATGATGAAGCAGCTGCTCCCCCCTGTGGCCAGAATCGAACATCCCCTCAGAAGAACGTTAACTTGCCTCTGTGTGTGTCTCTCAGTCTCTGTTTGATGTGTTTATGGGCATTGAATGTTTGCCCTTTGTGTGTTATAATGTGATCCGCCCTGAGTCCCCTTCGGGGTGAGAAGGGCGGAATATAAATACTGTAAATAAATAAATAATATAAGATTATAAATGGGTAATATAGCTATGTGGAAGGGCCTGATTGAAGAGGCCCTGGGTGCCATTAAATGGCTGAGTGGGTTGCTAGGAGACAAAGTGGGCGGAGCTTAGCCTTCTAACTGGCAGCAATGGGGGGAAAAACCAGTTATTCATCTCCCTCTAATTAGGCTTTATTTTTCTTGTTTATTTTGATGTCTAAGCACAGTCCGGATGACCATGTTTTTTGTGGCCAAATTTTGTGGGTTTTGGTTGTTTAGTTTTGTTGTTTACCTTAAAGCAGAAATGGTCAGAACATTTATATATATATAGATTGGTCTATAAATAAGTCAGGTGTTCATATATTTACACATCATTCCTGCCCAGTTTTGCTGAAATGAGAATTAGCAGTATACAGTAGAGTCTCACTTATCCAAGCTTCACTTATCCAACCTTCTGGATTATCCAAGCCATTTTTGTAGTCAATGTTTTCAATATATCATGATATTTTGGTGCTAAATTCGTAAATACAGTAATTACAACATAACATTACTGTGTATTGAACTGCTTTTTCTGTCAAATTTGTTGTAAAACATGATGTTTTGGTGCTTAATTTGTAAAATCATAACCCAATTTTTTGTTTAATGGGCTTTTCCTTAATCCCTCCTTGTTATCCAATATATTTGCTTATCCAAGCTTCTGCTGGCCCGTTTAGCTTGGGTAAGTGAGACTCTACTGTATCTAAAACTAGAAACTGTAGAAGTGGATGTCTCTATGTCACACACATACAACATCTACAGATTTGTAAAACAATCAATGCAAAACATATAAAATAAAAAAAAATGTGAAATGTGAAAATGTAACATGTAGGGCCCTTCTACACAGCCCTGTATCCCAGAATATCAAGGCAGAAAATCTGCTTTGAACTGGAATATATGGCAGTCTGGACTCAGATAACCCAGTTCAAAGCAGATATTGTAGGATTTTCTTTCTGCCCATAGGCAAACAAACAGGTCCTAATCTTGAGTACAGAAATGTGTTTAAAAAGATAAACGTTTCCCCTGACGTTAAGTCCAGTCATGTCTGACTCTGGGGGTTGGTGCTCATCTCCATTTCTAAGCCGAAGAGCCGGTGTTGTCCATAGACACCTCCAAGGTCATGTGGCCAGCATGACTACATGGAGCGCCATTACCTTCCCACCGGAATGGTACCTATTGATCTACTCACATTGGCATGTTTTCGAACTGCTAGGTTGGCAGAAACAGAAATGTGTTACTTATTTATTATTGTGTACCTTCAAGTCCTATCCAACTATGGTGATTCTAAGGCAAGTGGTTCCCATTTTTTTTTTTTTTTAACCAGGGACCACTTTGACCAGGGATGACTTGATCGGGGACCACTTTGACCAGGGACCATTTTCCAACATTAGTACCAAAAGGGTTACAAATCAGTATTTGGTCAACTTATATTCGGTTTGGTTATTTGGGGTGCTGATTCAGAAAACTGCATTTCAGAAAATTGCCGCCGAGTGAGTCTTCTTCGCTTTGGCCTGGGAAGCCTTCCAAGGCCGAGAAGGCACTGGCGAGGGCAACGTGCTAGCATCTCCTTCCTTCATTCTTTCCCTCTCCTTCTCTCTCTCACCCCCTCACGCATGCCACCGGGTGAGCCTTCTCCGCCCTAGCCTGGGAAGCCTCCCAAAGCCAAGAAAGCGCTGGCAAGGGCAACGCTCTGGAGTCTCTTTTTCTCCCTCTCCTTCTCTCTCGCTCTCATCCAATGGCGGCACGCATCTTTGGCGACAATTTTCCCCAGATGTTTTGCGGTCCTTATTTTAGGTCTCGCTGCCTACTGGTGGGCCACGGCCCATGGGTTAGGAACCACTGCTCTAAAATGTGCCTATCATGACAAGATCTGTGCCTTTGCCATCCTCTGAGGTTGATGGAGTGTGTCCTGCCCAAAGGCACCCAGTGGCCTCCTCTAGCCAAGCAGGGATTCAAATCCTAAACTCCCATGGTCCTAGGGCATGTCTACACAGTCAAAATAATGTGGACTCGTCATTAAATTTCTGCAGTCACTCCTTGTGATACGTAGGTGACATCCATTGCATCCAGCTGTTCCTTCACAACAGTAGAACATGGGTTTTACTCCAAATCTTCCCAGAAACTCCAGAGTGATCTCTGAGATGTGGGAACAGCTGGCTCAGGCTGTATCTTGAATGAGCCATTGTCCACACTGCCAATGGGCCCACCTCTGACTCGCCTCCAGTAAGCAGCTCTTTCCTAGGGTCTTTCTACACTGCCATATAATCCAGAATATCAAGGCAGATAATCCACATAATCTGCTTTGAACTGGGTTATGTGAGTCTTCACTGCCAGATAATAGTTCAAAGCAGATAATCTGGATTTTATATAGCTGTGTAAAAGGGGCCCTAGAAGCTTGCTGGTAATATTGCATTTTTGGTGAGATCGTATCAGGTATCAAGTGACATGTCCAGTAATGTGTCATAGCTAGCAAGATGCTTGCTGGTAGCAATGTGCCCTCATTCTCACCAGTCATGTAAACGACATTGAAGCAGCTCAAGAGCCACTTAAATTGAATTTTTCTGGTAAGTATTGACATGGCTCTAGTACAGCACTCAAACTACTATATCACCTTGTACAGTGGTTATTTCAACTTAAGAGCATCTCAACTTAAGAGTATTTTGAATTAAGAGCTGTTGCTCAGCCTGGGTTTCACTTTGACATCAGAGCAATTTTTTGAGTTGAGAGCTAGCGCCAGAAGAGTGCTAGTGTAAGAGGGAGCTCTAGCGCTAGAGTACAGGTCTTTAGGACTTCAAGGGAGCAGCCTCCGTGCCTCTTGCCTCATGTTCTTGTCTACTTCAGGAGATTGCCATCTCTTTGCTCTTGTCCACTTTGAATAACTTTGGGTTAGTTGATTTTGTGTGGTTTTTATTCCTGATATGTTGAGCTTCATGAAGAGAGATAGGGAGAGAGAGCAAGAGAGGGAGGCAGGCTGGAATGAATACAATATGAAGAAAACTATGCTTCTGCCTCTTCACTTTGTGCTTTGTGCTTCCTTGGCACAACTTTGTGCTTCTTCCATTTCAAAGATTATCTTTCTTTGGGTTGTTGTATGTCTTTCGGGCTGTGTGGCCATGTTCCAGAAGTATTCTCTCCTGACGTTGCGCCCACATCTATGGCAGGCCTTTTCAGAGGTTGTGAGGTATGGATACACTTTCTTTCTTTATTGTTCCATGTGAATGTGCCTTTATACTGTATTTATTATTTATAAAGTACATTTTATTTAAAAAATACATAACAAAATTGGGGGTGTTGGGGGCAGAACACATTAATAGTATTTCAATGGGAAAAAATAGTTTTGAGATCAGAGCGTTTTGTGTTAATAGCTCAACCATGGAACAAATTAAACTCTCAAGACAAGGCATCACTGCATATAGATAGATAGATAGATAGATAGATAGATAGATAGATAGATAGATAGATAGGCAGAAATACGTAGATAGATAAATAGATAGAATGTAGTAGACATTTCTCAAAAGAGATTCTGAGCTGCTGCTCCTTCATGTTTATATGCTAATCTCTCACTCAAAGAGAGGTCTGAGCTAAAGAGTACTGTACCAAGTTAGCAATTTGATGTTCTCAGCTTCAGTCCCTGGCATCTGTATAGAAGCCTTATAAAATCTTCTGTCTGGAACTGTGGAGAATCTGCCAACTGGTGCAGAAAATGTAGCTCAACACCACATCTGGGAAATACTACTTGTTTGGATGTACAGTGTTCACCACTAGCCATGTTGGTAGGTGGTCCCTGAGTTACAAACATCTGACTTGCAAGCAACATAGTTAAGAACAGGGTCAGAGAAAAATCTACCCTCAGAAGGGAAATAGCTCCAAACAGTCAATAGCTCCAAAACGCTTATTCTAAAGTTGGATTTCTGTAAAGCATTTGATTCAATAAACCATAAATACCTTAATAGAATATGTGAAGAAAGCAGAATGGGAGGTAAATTATGCAAAGTAATTACAGAGTTATACAGTGGAAATAAAGCAGTTTAAAAAATTAATGGATCAGACACAAAATAAATTAACATAAAGAGTGGAACTAAACAAGGGTTCCCACTCTCCCCAGCATTATTTGCACTGGCTATCAAACCATTAGCAAATTTAATCAGAAAAGAGCAAGCCATGAAAGGATATAAGGCGGGTAAATAAGAAATCAAAATCAATCTTTATGTAGACGATGCAATGATAATTCTAAGCTAGGTGAAGTAGTCGCTAAGCTCAATAGTTAAAATAATTAAGGATTTTGGGGAAATTTCAGAGCTCACAATTAACTATGTGAAATCAGAAATCCTCCATAAGGACCTAACATGGAAAGAACTAAAATTCGCCCAAAATATTATAGGCATGAAATTGGGAAAAAGAAGCTAAATATCTAGAAGTAGAAATTCTAAAAAAGTGTAAACAACATTACCCACACAAAATTCATCACTTATGGAAAAACACAAGCAAATTACTTAACATATGGGGGAATAAATTTTGGGACATCATTACAAGACTAATTATTTATAAAATGAAGATTGTACCCAAATTTCTATATTTATTTCAAACACTCCTGGTAAATATCCCTATCAAACTATTCAGGAAGTGGGACAGCTCCATCAAAAACTGGGTAGTAGGAGCACATAAACAGTTGAGAAAGCCAGGCCACCAAACAGCAAGGACTTCTCCACATCTGCCTTAAAAATATCTTATTCTGGGATTATGTTCTTTATTTTTTACTTCAAACAAGAGAGCTCAGCCAATAAAAGAATGCAGCCAACAAGAAAGGAAGGAGTGGAGAATTAGAAGAAAAAAAAGGGGGTGAAAGGAAAAGGAAATTGAGTAGGTGGAGAAGACAAGGCATGGTGTCCATCAGCAACAAAAACAGGACAACAAACTTTCCAACATTTGGCAATATCAGCAGCTATAATTCTGTATGTCTTTAAGGAGCCTCAGGGACTCCCAAAAGAAAGTGCATAATTCTGTAAATTTGAATGCATTATTACAAGATGAAGTCTACCAGAATTTTCATTTATGTATTCAAGAAATAACCAGACACTGTTAGAACAACCTCTCCGCTCTTTGAACATCTCTTGTATAGTAAAGGTAAAGGTTTTCCCCTAACATTAAGTCTAGTCATGTCCGACTCTGAGGGTTGGTGCTCATCTCCATTTCTAAGCCGAAGAGCCGGTGTTGTCCGTAGACACCCTCAAGGTCATGTGGCCGGCATGACTGCATGGAACGTCGTTACCTTCCCACCAGAGCAGTACCTATTGATCTATTCACATTTGCATGTTTTCGAACTGCTAGGTTGGCAGAAGCTGGGGCTAATTATGGGAGCTTGCTCCGCTCCCCGGATTTAAACTGCCAACCTAAGTTTAACCCGCTGCGCCATAGGGGGCTCCTATATCTTGTATCTCTTGTATCTCTGAACTTGATATATCTGCTTTTCCATCACTGTGGAGTCATTTTCATTCATGGTCAGTCTTGTGCAATATCATCATAAGACAAAAAATGTAGGAAACAAATATTTTAAATAAATCTAATAAATTCCAGGAGTCCTTTTTGCTTGCATGCCAGATTTTATATATATATATATATACACACAGTAGAGTCTCACTTATCCAAGCCTCACTTATCCAAGCCTCTGGATAATCCAAGCCATTTTTGTAGTCAATGTTTTCAATACATCATGATATGTTGGTGCTAAATTCGTAAATACAGTAATTACTACATAGCATTACTGCATATTGAACTACTTTTTCTGTCAAATTTGTTTTATAACATGATGTTTTGGTGCTTAATTTGTAAAATCATAACCTAATTTGATGTCTAATAGGCTTCTCCTTAATATTTCCTTATTATCCAACATAAACGTTCTGCCGGCCCATTTATGTTGGATAAGTGAGACTCTACTGTATATATACACTCCACTTGCCTCACTGTCAACAGAACTTCTGAAGATGCCAGCCACAGATGGAGGTGAAATGTTAGGAGAGAATGCTGCTGGAACATGGATATACAGCCCAAAAAACTCACTGCAGCTCAACCACTTGTAATTTGTAAAGTCATAACCTAATTTGATGTGTAATAGGCTTTTCCTTAAGCCCTCCTTATTATCCAACATATTCGCTTATCGAACGTTCTGCTGGCCCGTTTATGTTGTA
Source organism: Anolis carolinensis (assembly GCF_035594765.1). Classification (NCBI taxonomy): domain Eukaryota; kingdom Metazoa; phylum Chordata; class Lepidosauria; order Squamata; family Anolidae; genus Anolis; species Anolis carolinensis. The sequence continues at coordinate 177,164,232 of NC_085842.1, read as the reverse complement.
TAAGTGAGACTCTACTGTGTGTGTGTGTGTGTGTGTGTGTGTATATATATATATATATAAACCTGTTGCATTTAGAGATGTGATCAAATGATCTCCAAGATGGCATATAGCAGATTACATCAATTTAAAGTTAAATATATTTGAAAAGCAATTTTTGTGTGTTTAAAAAAAATGAAAGAAGCGCAGAGGTCTTTTCATTTAAAAGAAAAGAAAAGAGAGCGAGCCCACTCCCCTCTCAGTATAGGGTGCATGCAAAGCTGAAGAATGGAATGAATAAAAGTAGTTGTTCAAAGCACGTTTTAATTGGTGCAGATCTAGGAATCCCTTACTCACTCATTAACACAAGTGCAATTAATGGGCTTGGTAGCATGACTAAGTCCTGTTCCTGTTAGCAAAGGGCTGTGAGATCAAGCCCCAGGGCTGAGAAATGACTGGGGTTAATCAAAGCAAGAAGGTTGTTTTAATTAGGTTTGTAATGATTCTGCCCTTCTGGCAAAACTTTACCTGGAATATTCATTTTCCGGGTACCTAAATAGCAGAACAATGTCAACAAATTGGATAAGATTCAGAGGAGAGCATTTTTTTTGGAGGGGAAAAAATGATGAAAGGTTTGGGCTGATTTATGAAGAAACTTTAAAAGAGCTATGTGTGTTTAGTTTGGCTAACTGACGACAGAGGGTGGATATGATAGCTGTGGGCTGAATCCAAAGGGTGTAAACACTGGAGAAGAGGAATTATTCACTGAGGTTCAAAGAGGATGAGAGAAATGGGAACACAACAAAATGACAAAGGACCTTTGTGACTACATAAGTAGGAGAGAGGAAAAAAATGCCTGATGTTTGCTTCTATCTGTCTGTGTATATACGGAAAGCACATGACTTCGTGTGTCTAAATCATTATAAACAAGGCAACGAGGACAGGCGTTAGGGACTGCGAGGATAGATAGAAGTAATTTCTGGTTCCTATTCCCTACGATTGCAAGGAAAATAACAGAAGTAATTTCTGGTTCCTATTTCCTAAGATTGCGAGAAGAATAACAGATAGAAGTAATTTCTGGTTCCTATTCCCTACAATTCCAAACACGCCCTAAAAGTTAATCCTGAATCTTTGAATTGGGTAATTAAACTAGATTCAGAAAAAGAAGGCAAGGAGGAATGGGAGAAAGTCATAAGCATATATAAATCATCTGTGCACGAAAACAGAGAGAGCAAAAGTATCAAACCTTAAAGAAAATTCATTACCAAGCCTGCTGTGGGATCTCTTCTTGTTAGAAGCTGTAAGGATGATTTCCATACATATGAAAAACATTGACTGGCCCATATCTCTCACCATCGTCATGGTTAGAAGGGAGCTGGGCTGAAACTGGGATATTCTTTACAGAGCCATAAGCAGGTTGCGGGTCTCTCGGTGTCTTGAAGAGTAATTAGAAAGAAAGATCTCTTCTGCCACGTTTCTGAAAGAAAGAGAATATTAATAAGGGAATAATCATATAATATGAAGTGCTCTGCTTTCGCCAAACAAGAACCATATGTTGATTTATCATGAGAAGTATGTAAATACAAGCCGGCGCTGATACAGAGCACATGTTGTTAGTCATGAAGCAACTATTTAAAATTCCACAGCTAGATCATTAATTTCACAGGATCCTTTGGAGAAGACAACAGAGGCGGAATAATAACTACGGCATTGGGAAGAGGAAGACATTTCATTTTCCTGGTGTTTTTATGGGACGCCCTTGTGATCCAGTTTCTGAGTCAGGCTGACTTTTCCTTTGCGTCAATTAAAAGACAAGCCTTAATAAGTCAGACAACTAGTCCTATCGCCTTGAAGGAATCAGGGAAGACCTGACAGGGGAGAGTTTAAAAAGAGTCTATTGAACCTGAGTGTTAGCTTGACATAAAGATTTTAATAGCATTTAGCAGCATGAAGTCTGTGGAGGGAGGGAGGGTAGAGATATAACACTGCAAAAATCCAGAAAGCCCTCAGACCCATGACTAGAGCAGTCATAAAAAGCAGAGTAGCCAATGTGGTGTAGTGTGGTTTGAATGCTAAGCTAGATCTCTGGGAAGCCAAGGTTTGAATCCTTGCTCAGCCATGGCAACCCACTGGATAACCTTGGTCAATCACACTGCCTCTGCTGCAGAGAAAGAGAATGATAAACCTCCCCTGAATCAATCTTGCCAAGAAAACCTTAAGTCTGAGTCACCATAAATCAAAGGTCAACTTGAATGCACATGAGAGGAAACAGGGAACAGATAATTCAGTCATACCCTGCTTAGGATACATGATTGGTTATATTCACTGGGGTGAAACTAAGGGCGGGAACATCAGCAGATTGGGGAAATGCGTTGGACAGGATTTTCACAAATTACAATAGTCTAAATCTAGTTGGTAGTCCAAACAAGCATGACAGTCATTGCCGAATGATAAGTCAAGACTCATATAAATCCCATTGATTTAATAAATCTAATCTAATTGGGATGAGCAATTGAATTTAGGCCACTGAACTCTTCTGAACCAATGTTACCTAACTTTAACCAAATAAAAATGGCAGGGATTTTCCTGATCATTTCAATATTTAGAAATGCTTGGAAATGCTGCACCTTGAGCCGCAGGGAGAGGTGGGTAATATTATTATTATTTTATTATGACACAGCAAACAAGATAGATATGCTGGATTTCGTATCACAAAATCATAAGTCGAACACTTCCCAAGTGTCTAGGACTGTGTGATGTATTTTCGGATGATGCGTGCAGATCCCAGCAGGGTGGCCTTTTGCAGTTGACAGATCGTAATTTTGTCAATGGCTATTGTTTCCAAATGTCGGCTGAGATCTTTTGGCACGGCACCCAATGTGCCCATCACCACCAGGACCACCTGCACTAGTTTCTGCCAGAGTCTTTGAAGTGCAATCTTGAGGTCCTGATAGCGGCTGAGTTTTTCCTGTTGTTTTTCGTCAATGCAACTGTCACCTGGGATGGCAACATCAATGATCCAAACCTTTTTCTTTTCCACAACTGTGATGTCTGGTGTGTGGTGTTCCAGAACTTGGTCAGTCTGGATTCGAAAGTCCCACAGTATCTTTGCGTGCTCATTTTCCAATACTTTTGGAGGTTTGTGATCCCACCAGTTCTTTACTGCTGGGAGGTGGTACTTGAGGCATTTATTATTTATTTATTTATTACATGCATTTATACCCCGCCCTTCTCCCGAGGGGACTCAGAGCGGCTTATATTCTGCCACGAGGGCCAGCAACAAATATACTATAAAACAAGACAATTAAAACATGATAAAAAGTATACAAAAATTAAAACGCTGCAAGGCAGCGATGTTGCACCATAAGTTCCAATGAATCATTTGGGCCACATAGTTGTGCCTCTGTTTGTAGTCTGTCTGTGCAATTTTCTTACAGCAGCTGAGGATATGATCAATGGTTTCATTGGTTTCCTTGCGCAGTCTGCATTTTGGGTCATCAGCTGATTTTTCGATCTTGGCTTTAATTGCATTTGTCATTATTATTATTATTATTATTATTATTATTATTATTATTATTATGTTGTCAAAGGCTTTCATGGACGGATGAACTCTTGTCTGTTTGGTAAAAGGTAAGGTTTTCCCTTACGTTAAGTCCAGTCATGTCTGACTCTGGGGGTTGGTGCTCATCTCCATTTCTAAGCCAAAGAGCCGGCATTGTCCGTAGACACCTCCAAAGTAATGTGGCCAGCATGACTGCATGGAGCGCCCTTACCTTCCCGCTGGAGCGGTACCTATTGATCGACTCACATCGGCATGTTTTCGAACTGCTAGGTTGGCAGAAGCTGGAGCTAACAGCGGGCGTTCACTCCGCTCCCGGGATTTGAACCTGGGACCTTTCAGTGTGCAAGTTCAGCAGCCCAGTGCTTTGACACACTTTGCCACCGGGGCTCCTGTTTGAGGCAAGTGTAAATGTTGCAGTTGGCCTGATTAGCATTGAATAGTCTGGCAGCATCAAAGCCTGGCTGCTTCCTGCCTGGGAGAATCCTTTGTTGGGAGGTGTTAGCTGGTCTTGATTGTTTCCTGTCTGGAATTCCCTTGTTTTCAGAGTGTTGTTCTTTATTTACTATTCTGATTTTAAAGGTTTTTTTAATAATGGTAGCCAGATTTTGTTCATTTTCATGGTTTCCTCCTTTCTGTTGAAATTGGCCACATGCTTGTGGATTTCAGTGGCTTCTCTGTGTAGTCTGACATGGTGGTTGTTGGAGTGGTCCAGCATTTCTGTGTTTTCAAATAATATGCTGTGTCCAGGTTGGTTCATCAGGTGCTCTACTATGGCTGGCTTCTCTGGCTGAGTGAGTCTGCAGTGCCTTTCATGTTCCATGATTCATGTTTGGGCAATGCTGCGTTTGATGGTCCCTATGTAGATTTGTCCACAGCTGCATGATATACGGTAGGTTCCTGCCGAGCATGCAACTTCACTAAGAAAATTGAGCATTTCTTTTGCATGAAAGTAGAGAATTCCCACTCTACACAGAGTGCATTACACAACAGAACTTCCCAATATGTAGATAACTTGTTTTCTATCAGTCATACATGAGCAAGGGAAGATGAGTTTTTAAATGCACTATTTCCAGCTGGATGCATATTGCAGTGAATATTAGGGGTGTATGGTTTGTAGATACCGTGTCCTTGATCCAACTTCAAACCAGTTTTTAGTGTCTGTGTAAAAGGCCCTTTAGTTACCGTTATCGAAAAAGGTTGGGTGAGTAGGTGGGATGTTGAAAACAAGAGGCACCGGTTTTGCAGTAAAGGACGGAGCCTTATTTTGTCAGAAACAGTCTCATAACAGTCAAACAGTCACACAGCCATATAACCCAGAATATCAAGGCAGAAAATCCCATAATATCTGCTTTGAACTGAGTTATCTGAGTCCACACTGCCATATACTCCAGTTCAAAGCAGATAATGTGGGATTTTATTCAGCTGTGTGGAAGGGACCAAAGTCTTACAAGCTGTTAAATGTCTCCATTCAAACTTTATGAACAAAAAAAACAGCCACATATTGAACTCTGCAGTAGATATAGGAATGATGTTTTTCTAATGCTGTAGGCTCAAAAATTAGCAGCCATTGGACAGCAAGGTCTTCTACTTTGCATGACCTGCAAGGTCTTCTACAGTCATCTCTAGAGGTTGCAGGAAAGGGGGGATTTAAAAGCCAGAGAACTAACTGGTACTTTGCAGACTGGACCTTGTTCCTAAGCTGAGATGAATAGAACTGAGTTATGCTTTCTGTGCCTGAAAACTGTTGGTTTCAGTGTAGTGGAGCTTAATAGTGAAGCATAGGACTGATCTCTCATTTGCTTATTTGGTGGAAGAAGCCCAAAATGTCAGGCTTACCTCTGATTCTATCCATTGACTTTGGGCCATAGTCACATCATACTCTTGGAAAGTATGCCTGAACTCTTCAGGATTTGTCTCCTATTGAAATATTGGCTGAGAGCCTATCTAGAGATTGCCTAGCAAAAAAATCCCTGCATAGTGAGATATGTATAGGTAAGCTGCGCAACTGAAGAGCAACATTGTGAAACTGAATTGCACCCACATGTGCACATGAACATGCACACGTCTCTCCATATGCATATAGGCACATGGACATGTGTCTTCACAATGACACTGCATGTGAAACCCCACGCCCATAGCCTTGAACTGAACACACATTAGACACAATTTCCAGTTGAGTTGTTGTGCATTTTTCCAAGCTATATGGCCATGTTCCAGAAGCATTCTCTCCTGACGATTCACCCACATCTATGTAAGGCATCCTCAGAGGTTGTGAGGTATTTCCAATTGTTTCTGCAGGGGAACTTTGCACATGCATAAAATACCAACATGATACTGGCCATCATGTCTAATATAGTCTATTGCTTTTGACAACTTTTGTGAAACACTGTTTAGAACACGCTTTTCATCTCTTAATATTCCCACCAGGGCGTGAATTGTCCTCACACATGTTAATTCTGATCTCCAAGGCTGACTCTTCTATTTATATGCAGCCTTACAGTCAACAGTGATGCCCCACTTTTTATAGAATGTCTCTAATTGTTTGCTAGACATTTGAGAGTATTGCAACTCATGGCATATATTGTTGTAAATCACTTGGTTATTTTCCATATTGCATGGCTTCTATTATAATATTCTGCTTTAAAAAACATAGCATATAGCCGTGAAAGGAAATACATTGGCGGTGTTTTCAATTTATATAAATAACTAACGTTGCCCAATCACACATTGCTGTGGCTTATGGGAATCATTTGTTGGCCAGATGGAATAACAGTAAATAGTCTTGCAGCCTCAAAGCCTGGCCGCTTTTTGGAGTAGCTGGAGTAGTACCCTCAATCAAAGAGCCGCTGTGAAGCCTGGCTACTTCCTTTGTAGGGGAATTCTTGTTTGGCCAGCTTGAATTGCACTGAATAGTCTTGCAGCTTAAAAGCCTGGCTGCTTTCTACATAGGGCATCCTTGCTAGGCCAGGTTGAATGGGATTGAGTAGCCTCGTGGTTTCAAAGCCTGGGGATTTTTCACCTAGGGGAAATATTGTTTGGCCAGGTTGAATAGCACTGAATAGCCTTGCTGCTTGCAAGCCTGGCCGCTTTCTACCTTGCGGAATCCTTGGTTGACCAGTTTGAATAGCAATGAATAGTATCGATGTGGCAGGTACGAATGCTGCAATTAGCCACCTTGATTAGCATTTAATGGCCTTGCAGCTTCAAAGCCTGCCTGCTTCCTGCCTGTGGGAATCCTTTGTTCGGAGGTGTTAGCTGGACCTGATTGTTTCCCTTTCTGGAATTCCCAATTTCCCTGCTTTCAGAGTGTTGCTCTTTATTTACTGTGCTGGTTTTAGAGATTATATTGTTCTGTATTATTATACCACAGTAATTATAACATATTTATAATCTTATATTATCTGCTTAGAACTGGATTATATGAGGCCCCTTCTACACAGTTGTATAAAATCCAAACTGAACTGGATTATATGGCAGTGTAGACTCATTTTGAATTACTATGTCTTTTGTGGCTAAATCTGGGGTGATTTGGATCAGTGGTTTTGTTGTTTACTCCATAGTAAAACGAACATTACATTTTTATATATATAGATTGAGGACACAAGTCCTTTAATTTCAAGAAATTCAGTGATGTGCATAAAAAAGTATATCATATTGTGTACTAGGTGTGTGCAAAATGGCAGAAATCCATTCTGTTTTCGTTCTGTTTTTGTTTCAAATTTCAGGTGCCCCCTAATCCGTTTTCGGGAAGATTCTTCCTGAAACAGAAATGGAATTCTGGATCATGAATTATGACTCTGAGCACGCATCCACATCTCCAGGAATCTTCTTGAAAACAGAATTGGGAGGGGACCAAATTCGTAACAAAAACAGAACATATTTCTGCCAGTTCACACACCCCTGTTGCTTACAGCAATGGCACCTCAGGCCGTGCTACTCAGAACTTGTCCAAGAATATGGAACTGAGCACATTAACTATTATCATACGTGAAATTTCAAGTAGATTTTGATTTCAAAGGAATTTGCACGGGGATTCCTGATTGCAATTGTTGCATTATGCTTAGGTTTGGTTGAATTGACCAAAGGGATATCCAAGAAAATAATACAGTTAAATACAACCAAGGCTACCTTCCAATATCAGCATTCTGTTTCACTCAAAGCAAAGCATTGGTGGTTCCAACAACAATCCACATTTGGCAAAGATGGCACTATTGTTGCTTCATCAAAATATGGACAAATGTTAACATCGGCATAAATCAACATGAATTGCATTTTCTGAAGATTTAAGCAAAAAAAGTCCCCAACTCAACAACTCTCTGGGAGTGGAACTAAGAGTAGGAAGCAGAGTTTTTGCTTCAGTTCCTTCTACTCATATATTTAGTAATGCCACTGTACCATCAGAAGACTAGCATACTGATCTTGTCAACTGTTGGGGATGTTTGAATTCCAAATACCCAGAGGATCTTTTCAGATAATGCTTCAAGTGACATCAATTTGCAGGTGCTCTAGCAGATCCAAATTATCTTTTGTCAAGGTCATGCCTTTATTGCAGAGAGATACGGCACTTTCCCAGCATCCAAACCACAATATTTTGGCTTTGTGGAGGGGAAATGCTATTTCTCCTCCTTTTCAGCTGGTACATCTGTTGTGATTGTCAGGCACTGTGAGAGATGTGATTGTATAAATATCTCATGAGCCCAAACATGGCTATTGCCTTAGATACCCTAGTGACAAGACGTGCACTTCTATTTGGTGTATTTTAAAGATATGTGTTTAAACATGTCAAGAGGTATACTCAAGACAGATGATAGTGCCACAAGAAGATATACTGCTCTATATATGTCATTGTGTTTTTATCCTTTTGCAAATACTCAAGTTGAGCTATACAGTTTTATCTACAATAGGATATAACACTACTTGTTAACCCTTCTTTCAAAATTCCCTCTCTCTTTCCTTTTAGATTCCTCACATAACTTAGGAGAACATCCGATTGAACTCAATGAAATTAGTTAATGGCTTTGTGCCAAAGTTTCTGAACTCTTTTTCTCTTCTCTATCCTCAACTCTCCCCCAAGTGTGCAAAAAGAACAAAGGAGGGGGATTTGCATGAATGATGTCCTCCATTAGTTATGTCATGTGAAAGCAAACAAATCTAAGAGTGCATCTACACTCTAGAATTAATACAGTTCAATACCGCTTTATTCTCCATGGCTCAGTGCTATGAAATAATTGGAAGCTCTAGTTTTATGCGGACTTCTTTACCCTTTTCTGCCAAAGAGTGCTGGTGTGTCACTAAACTACAACTCCCAAGAGTCCATGGCTTTGATACATAGCAATTAAAGTAGATAACACCCCAACTCTTCATTCAACGTAATGGGATACAACATGTTGTGTATTGGGAACTCTGCGGGATGAGAAACTGTTGGAGAGGGGCTTGATGCAGAAAGTTTCTTAAAAACCAGTTTCTGCATGATCTCAGAATTTTCTTCTAAACTGATTAATCTGAAAATGGATCCGCCTTGAGTCCCTTCAGGGAGAGAGGGTGGGTTAAAATATTATTATTATTATTATTATTATTATTATTATTATATTTTACTGACACAAAAAAACAGTATGACACAGCAAACGAGATACAGTGTTCCCTCACTTATCGCAGGGGTTAGGTTCCAGGACCACACGCAATAAGTGAAAATCCACAAAGTAGGGACGCTATATATTTATACATGATTTTAGTAGTTATACACTATTTAAGTCTTTATCAACCAATTGTGTGTTGATAAATCGCCTCCTTCTCCTTCTGTTGCCGCTTGGGCTCCTTTTCTCTCCTTTTGGCTTCTCCTTCCTCACTTCCTTAGGCTGTAAATTTTAATTTTTTATGATTTATAATATTCTTTTAGAGTTTATTGAAAAACCGCAAAACAGCGAATCTGCGAAAAGCGAACCGAGAAATAGTGAGGGAACACTGTATATTTGCTGGATTTCATATCACAAAATCACAAGTAGAACACTTCTATTATTATTATTATTATTATTATTATTATTATTATTATTATGTCATGATAGCATATGGATAAGGCTACACATGATGACCCCATCCAGTATTTACTATAAGCTGTTTTGTGCCTTGATATAACTAAGTGTCAACAAGGAACTACTTGGAATATAAAGTGACTTGCTAGTTGCTTTCATTGAGCCAGAAATAAAACATTTGTTGCAAAGAGAATTGACAGTCAGCATGCCAAAATCCACTTCCTATCCTGATTTTAATGCTTTAGATGACTGCAAATAGTTCAGTCATCCATTACTATATCTTGGGTATAATGCTTTTTACAGACCTGGAATTTACATGGCATTCTACATTGAGGTCCCGCAGGTTCATAGAAAGAGATACGGTCCTTAGATAACCTGGAGCGGAGCCATATACCCTGTTTCCCCTAAAATAAGACATCCCCAGAAAATAAGACCTAGTAGAAGTTTTGCTGAATTGCTAAATATAAGGCCTCCCCTGAAAGTAAGACCTAGCAAAGTTTTTGTTTGGAAGCATGCCCATTGAATAGAACACCAGAGCATGCAGGATTGGTAAATGTACGTACCATAAAGTGTTGTACATGGAAATAATGGTAGTAACAAGAAATTCTTGATAGGATTCACAGTTTGTCTGGTTATGCTGGTTTGTGATGACAACCACTGTACAGTATATAATAAATGTTCATTTTTTTTATTCAACAATAAATGTGAATTCTTTTTCATGGAAAAATAAGACATCCCCTGAAAATAAGACCTATAGCATCTTTGGGAGCAAAAATTAATATAAGACACTGTCTTCTTTTCAGGGGGAAACGGTAGGGCTTTGTAGGTCAGAACCAGCACTTTGAATTGTGCCTGGAAACAAACTGGCAGCCAGTGGAGCTGCTGTAACAGGAGGGATGTGTGCTACCTGTAGTCAGCCCAAGTGAGCAACCTGTCTGCAGTTTTTTGGACCAGCTGAAGTTTCAAAGGCAGCCCCACGTAGAGCGTGTTACAGTAATCCAGACAGGATGTAACTAAAGCAGCCAGGCACACGCTAGGTGGGATGAGCCCAGAAGGGAGAGGGCCTGGGAGCGGTAGGGATGGGGGGGGGGCAGGGCCCGAGTCACCCTCCAGTTGTCCTCCTGGCATAAGGACAGGGATGCTCACCCCATCCTTATGCCAGAAGGAAAAACGAGACATGCGGCAATTGCCCCGACCCTCCTCCCCAATACTCCTCCCTCGATCTTTGAGCTGTCCTCTCAGCATTATGCTGGAAGGAGGGCAAGACAGGCGACGCCTAAGAGCGCTCCACAGGACTCTCAACCCACTGCTTGCCTTCCTTGAGTTGTTGTCTTAGCATAAATACAAGGCCGCTCACACAGTCCTTATATTGAGAGGAGGGCAAGACATGAGGTGGCTGAGAGTGCTCTCAGCTGCTGTGTGCCTTCCTCCCCCATCCTTTCTGCATTAGGATGAAGTGGGCCACCGTATCCTTATGTCAAGAGGACAGGGGAAATGAGGAGGGCCTGAGGTAGGCACCCAGGGGGCCACATCTGGCTCCTGGGCCTTACTTTGCTCATGCCTGAACTAAAGCATGTACAGTAGAGTCTCACTTATCCAACATTCGCTTATACAACGTTCTGGATTATCCAACGCATTTTTGTAGTCAATGTTTTCAATATATCGTGATATTTTGGTGCTAAATTCATAAATACAGTAATTACTACATAGCATTACTGCGTATTGAACTACTTTTTCTGCCAAATTTGTTATCTAACATGATGTTTTGGTGCTTCATTTGTAAAATCATAACCTAATTTGATGTTTAATAGGCTTTTCCTTAATGCCTCCTTATTATCCAACATATTTGCTTGTCCAACATTCTGCCAGCCCGTTTATGTTGGATAAGTGAGACTCTACTGTACCACCATGGTCAGGTCTGACTTCTCCAGGAATGGGTGCAGTTTGCGCACAAGTTTTAACTGTGCAAAAGCACTCCTTGTCACTGGGGGATGCCTGGCTAGACAGCAGTACATGTGAAAAGGATCTTGGAGTCCTTGTGGACGACAAGTTAAACATGAGCCAGCAATGTGATGCGGCTGCTAAGAAAGCCAACGGGATTTTGGCCTGCATCAATAGGGGAATAGCGTCTAGATCCAGGGAAGTCATGCTCCCTCTCTATTCTGCCTTGGTCAGACCACACCTGGAATACTGCGTCCAATTCTGGGCACCGCAGTTGAAGGGAAATGTTGACAAACTGGAAAGCGTCCAGAGGAGGGGGACTAAAATGATCAAAGGTCTGCAGAACAAGCCCTATGAGGAGCGGCTTAAAGAACTGGGCATGTTTAAGCCAGCAGAAGAGAAGGCTAAGAGGAGACATGATAGCTATGTACAAATATGTGAGGAGAAGTCATAGGGAGGAGGGAGCAAGCTTGTTTTCTGCTGCCCTGCAGACTAAGATGCAGAACAATGGCTTCAAACTACAAGAAAGGAGATTCCACCTGAACATTAGGAAGAACTTCCTCACTGTGAGGGCTGTTCGGCAGTAGAACTCTCTCCCCCGGACTGTGGTGGAGGCTCCTTCTTTGGAGGCTTTTAAACAGAGGCTGGATGGCCATCTGTCGGGTGTGCTTTGAATGTGATTTCCTGCTTCTTGGCAGGGGGTTAGACTGGACGGCCCATGAGGTCTCTTCCAACTCTACTATTCTATGATTCTATGATTCTATGCTGATACCTGGGCCTCCAGTTTCAGAGCTGAATTCAAGAGTACTCGTGAACTGCGAACCTGCGTTTTCAGAGGGAGTGTAACCCCCTCTAACATAGACTGACTCCCTATTCCCAGACCTGTCTTACGACTGACTAGGAGCACCTCTGTTTTGTCTGGGTTAAGCTTCAATTTGTCTGCTAGGGTTGTCCAAATATTCGTTATGTTTCTCGTTTCGTAATTATTTCGGATTGTTCTCGTTTTTTGAAACGAGTATTGAAACGTTTTGCCTGGGCGCAACTGGCAATGTAATTCGAACCATCGTTGGCCCATTCTCTAATTGTTTCTTAAAATTTTCGTTAAATTTTTTCCTTCCAAAATTTTTTTTAATATTTTTTTTAAAAAAAAAAATTACATTTTTTTTTGTTTCTGCAACCTAACATGAATGGGAGCCTAGTGCAGCCTAACATGGCTACCGCTCCCTGGCCAATCAGAGACTTCCACGATGGCTGAAAAAGGTGGGGGCTAGCGTCCTCTGCGTCCACGTGGAGGATCTCTATAAAAATCCCCTCCCCAACTGAGCCAAGCCATTCTGGGTTGGGATACCGAGGAGAGAGGGTGGTTCGCGTGTGCTGGGAAGCTGCTTGCTTGCTTGGGGGAGAGAGGGCTAAGTGACTGTTCTGGCTATAGGGGGTAGAGTGTCTGTCTGTTGTTGCTGGTTCGATATTGTGTTTTTGGGTTTTTTTTGGGAAATTGGCTTGGGGCTTGTGGCAGAGTCCTTGCTGTGGCTTTAGGGAACTTTTATTTTCCAAAGGACGTCTGCGTTCCTGCAAGTGCAGAGCTTGGGGTGCTTTACTTTTCTACTCCAGAGGGAGTCCCTTTGCCTTTCTGTTTTCTTTTTTGGAATTTAGCAATCACCACATCAGCCCTTCTCTGCAATCCTGAAAAGGGGGGGACTTGAAAATAATAGTTTCCAAAGGACGTCTGCGTTCCTGCAAGTGCATTGCTTCCCTCCCGCTCCGTTTGTAATCCCAAGCCCCCGGGATGAGTGTTATTGCAGCAATCACAAAGACACACATTGTTTTCAAACCTAAAGGATACATTGGAAGAAATAGTTTCCAAAGGACGTGGGGCACCCGCCAAGGCATTGCTTCCCTCACGCTCCATTTCTATTCCCAAGCCTTGGGCTGAGTTTTATTTCTGCAATCACAAAGTCAGACATTGATTTGATTCACTAGAGGGTCCACAGCAATTTATAGTTTCCAAAGGACGTTGCCAATCCTGTCAAGGCATTGCTTGGCGTGTGCTGCATTTCTAATCCAAAGTCCTCAGCCAGAGTTTCATTTTTGCAATCACAAGGTCAGCCAGTGGCACCATTTATCAAAAGGTTCAAAGGCAATTTATAGTTTCCAAAGGACATTGCCAATCCTGTCAAGGCATTGCTTGGCGTGTGCTGCATTTCTAATCCAAAGTCTACACAAGTAGAAGAGGGACTTTTACAGTGATAAGAACCCAATTGAACAGGAAATAAGACTTTTAAACCAGGAACAGGTTTCTTCAAATATTGAAAAATAGTGTATTATAAAAAGTTATGAAAATTCGCCAAAAATCATAGGAGACAGGAAACATTCTGCAATTTGTTGAGCAAAGAGTGTGGAATATGTTCTCCCTCTGTACCAAATTTGATGAGAATAGCTCAAGAAATGAGGGCGGGAGACCCCCAGAAAAGTCCCCCCCCCAGTTTCCTGTTTTTTGGCGATTGCGCATGCGCGTCCGCCATTTTAGAAACATTTTAGAAACATTACGAATTTTCGGAAATATCCGAAAATTTTGGGTGAAAAATTAAGAAATAATTTCTATATCGAAGAGCCGGCACCCCCTACTTTAGAAACGAGAATTGAAACATTTTTTCCATCGGTCGGACAAGCCTATTGTCTGCCCTCATCCAGCTGCCAGGCACCAGTTTAGCACAGGAACCGCTTCCTTGGAATTAGGTGAAAAGGAGTGATTGAGCTGGGTGTCATCTGCTTATAGATGACACCGCACTCCAAAACTCTTGATGACCTCTCCCAGCGATTTCATGTCTATATTGAACAGCATGGGGGACAACACAGAGCCCTGAAGCACTCCACAAGCCAATGACCAAGAAGTACATCTACACCCAGAACTTGCAAAAGTTACTTTTCTGGGCTATAACTCTCAGAATCACCCAGCCAGCACGTTCCTTTCTGAGCTCTACATACAAGGTAGAACGCCTGCAAAAGCTGTCCCCAGCAAGGTCATTCTGTCCTCCAGGCCTATCAACGGAGTGTATATGCAGAATTTTAAACAGAATATCGTCTCGCAAGGGATAGATTCTTTTCTCGGTAACTATCAAGAAAAAAGAAGTAAGACGAAACTTTAATAACTCTGAAAGGGAAGCAACTCAAATCACATCCAGAACAGGACCAGAGAGTGGGGGACGGGGGTTAGGGATCTATGAGTCTATTAAAACATCATTTTCTCCTCTTGATTGATATTTCAAGGGATCAGAAGCAAGAAGTCAAGGCAGCATTTAGAATCAGCCAGACCGCTGGCTTAATATGTGAGAGCACCTGTGTTTCTCATCAAATGTGCTACCAAAACGACTGGGTTCAAGAGGCTTTGATCTGACTTTAAATACCTCCAAACATCAGTAGCTGGAGGCATTTTAATCTGATTTTACTGGAGCTGGGCTGGTTTAGGGGAACAGAATCTAAAATTAACTTCACATTTTCCCATCGATCCTTGAAGTTTCTAATGTACCTCTGACCCCAAAGGTAGGGGTGGCAAAGAGGCATATCCTCAGGTGGTTCACACATGGGTGACAGTGAGACTCTAACATCTTGGGAACACACGCTCTTCCACCAGCTTATTGGGTGCAATAAGAGCTTTTTAAAGTTAATACCCACATGCGGTCTTTCATGTTGTATGCGGTGCCCTTGCTTCTAATTGTTCTATAAAGCAATTACCCAGAAAATTAACCTTCCAAATGGATATGCTGGCAATTATTTCGGCATGGAAATGAGGAAATTCTGAAGCAGCCCGGAAAAGACTGCAAATAGACATGTGTAATAGCACCAACTGATTTTGTCTTGTTGAAAATTGTGGGCATTGAAAATGACAGCCACACTCATTTGTGATGAAAGCAAACCATCGACAGGAAGGAAAAGGCAGGACAGCATCAAGGCACGGACCATCTGGAGGCCCCTTGGCTCCCCCTATTATGCATCTCAAGGTGAAAATTACCCATGATCCACCAAATTGCTTTGGTGCATTGTAGGTAATTCATGATGGAATGCTTGCACCAAAAAAGTAAGCCCACTTGGGGTGAGGTATTGATGAGGAAGGTAAAAAAGTAAAGCTTTCCCCTTGACATAAAGTCTAGTTGTGTCCGACTTTGGGGGGTGGTGCTCATCTCCATTTCTAAGCTGAAGAGCTGGCGTTGTCCGAAGATGTCTCCAAGGTCATGTGGCCAGCATGACTGCATGGAGCGCTGTTACCTTCCTGCCGGAGAGGTACCTATTGACCTATGCACATTTGCATGTTTTCAAACTGCTAGGTTGGCAGAAGCTGGGGCTAACAGCAGGAGCTCACCCTGCTCCCTGGATTAGAACCACTGACCTTTTAGTCAGCAAGTTCCGCAGCTCAGCAGTTTAACCCACTGTGCCACCAGGGGAATAGATGTGAAAAGACCTCCTTAAACCATGAGTGGACTTTCAACCTCTCTCAAAATATGCTGTATTTTATCTGTAAAAAAATTCTCTATTATAGACTACAACTAGATATATGGGCAAACGCAACAGCATATGATTTCTTGATATAGTCTATATACTTTTAACTGTTACAATCCAGAATCTAATTAAAATTAGCTTAATTTACTTGCATTTAACACAGTAATTAATAAAAACGTTAAGTGAAATGATGATCAAAATGTTGTGGAAGGCTTCAAGTCCAAACAAAAACAAATCAAAAGAGGGACAATGTGTCAACTGTGTTAGCAAAATCAAAATAGTTCATTTGATCTGAATAGATAAATACAGTAGAGTCTCACTTATCCAAGGCTCGCTTATCCAAGTTTCCGGATTATCCAAGCCATTTTTGTAGTCAATGTTTTCAATATATTGTGATATTTTGGTGCTAAATTTGTAAATACAGTAATTACAACATAACATTGCTGCGTATTGAACTGCTTTTTCTGTCAAATTTGTTGTAAAACATGATGTTTTGGTGCTTAATTTGTAAAAGGTAGGTAAAGGTTTTCCCCTGACGTTAAGTCCAGTCGTGACCGACTCTGGGGGTTGGTGCTCATCTCCATTTCTAAGCCGAAGAGCCGGTGTTGTCTGTAGACACCTCCAAGGTCATGTGGCTGGCATGACTGCATGGAACGCCATTACCTTCCCGCCGGAGCGGTACCTATTGATCTACCCACATTGGCATGTTTTCGAATGGCTAGGTTGGCAGGAGCTGGAGCTAACAGCGGCCGCTCACACTACTCCCGGGGTTTGAACCTGGGACCTATAATTTGTAAAATTAAAATTTGATGTTTAATAGGCTTTTCCTTAATCCCTCCTTATTATCCAAGATATTTGCTTATCCAAGCTTCTGCCAGCCTGTTTAGCTTGGATAAGTGGGACTCTACTGTATATACATTTTATTGGGTATGTTGCCTGTATATTATTATGTCATTAAAAAGTAATTAGGTTCTTTCAATATGAGTAGATCACAACCAGACACAGTGAAGACATCTGCCCTTGTGCTTTGCTACTCTGCTGCTGAATACGCATGCTCTGTGTGGAATACATCTCACCACGTTAAAACAGTGGATGTGGCCCTTAATGAGACATGCCACATTATCACAGGATGTCTATGTCCTACATCGCTGGAGAAATTATACTGTTTAGCCAGTATTGAATGCAGATGACGTCCAACTCTACTACTCCTTTTCACCAGATGCTAAGGAGGCTGTCCAGGTCGTGAACCAGTGCCTGGCCGCTGTGATGGTCCTGGATGAGGGCGAACAAATTGAAGTTGAATCCAGACAAGACAGAGGTCCTCCTGGTCAGTTGTAAAGTCGAACAGGGTATAGGGTTACAGCCTGTGCTGGAAGGGGTCACACTCCCCTTGAAGGCACAGGTTCACGTCTTGAGAGTCCTCCTATACTTATTGCTGAGCCTGGAGCCTCAGGTTTCGGCAGTGGCTAGGGGGGCTTTTGCACAACTAAAACTTGTGCGCCAGTTGCGCTCGTACTTGGCCATGGTGATCCATGCTCTCGTTGCATCTAGGATGGACTACTGCAATGCGCTCTATGTGGGGTTGCCTTTGAAAACTGTTCGGAAGCTTCAAATAGTCCAATGAGAGACAGCTAGGTTAATAACTGTGGTGGCATACAGGGAGCACACAACTCCCATGTTATGTCAGCTCCACTGGCTGCCTGTTTGCTACCAGGCATACTTCAAAGTGCTGGCTTTGGCCTATAAAGCCCTAAACCAAACTTCAAATAGTCCAACGAGAGGCAGCCAGGTTAATAACTGGGGCGGCATACAGGGAGCACACAACTCCCATGTAATGTCAGCTCCACTGGCTGCCTGTTTGCTACCGGGCATAATTCACAGTGCTGGCTTTGGCCTATAAAGCCTGAAACCAGACACATATCCCTCTATGAACCACCACGAAGACTAAGATCTTTTGGGGAGGCCCTGCTTTCGGAGCAATCACAGGCACAATTGGCGGGGATGAGACGGGGCCGTCTCAGTGATTGCTCCTCGGCTAAGGAACTCCCTTCCCTGGTGAGATTAAATTAATCCCCTCCCTCCTGTCCTTCAGAAAGATGGTAAAGATCTGGCTGTGGGACCAAGCTTTTGGGGCAGTGAAATAATAGCAGCAATAGGAAATTTCACCCTGCTGACCAGATTAAAGAGTTTTATATTGTATCATTAAGGAACTATTGCTCTCTCAAATAATAATAATCATCATCACCATCATCATCATCATCATAACATGCTTATATCCCGCCACTATCTCGGGCTGTGGCATAGGCTGTTGAGCAGTCAGCTGCAACAAATCACTCTGACCAAGAGGTCATGAGTTCGAGGCCAGCTCGGAGCCTGCATTTGTCTTTGTCTTGTTCTATGTTAAGGCATTGAATGTTTGCCTTATATGTGTAATGTGATCCACCCTGAGTCCCTTCAGGGTGAGAAGGGCAGAATATAAATACTGTAAATAAATAAATAAATAAATCTCCCAATAGGAACTTGGGACAACTTACAAAGTAGCACATGATGGTGCCACACAAACACATAATATACGATACATCAGCATTTATAAAATCAATAACCACCACTTTACAAACAACATACAGAAAATATAGAAATAACAAGAACTCAACTCATAATTAAATAAAGGGCTCAATAACATGCAGCAGTGGCTACTATTTAAAAGCCCTACAAATAGTAAAATGTGCATCCCAAAGCCACTCTTAGCAAACCTAGAAAGGAAGGAACACCCTGCAGCTCTCACATGTGGTCATCTTTCTCCCAAAGCCCGTGAAACAAAACATGATGCATTTAAAACCTGTGGCTAGATGGAAAAACTGAGACATCAATATAACAAAGTCTACTATCTCAAACAAACATTCAGGGTTGGTTAATTTGTCTTCTCCATGAATTACTTCAAAGCAGTTTATCTCTTGTTCTGTGTGTGAATGTCTAATCATAGATAACGGCAGAAGCTGAGAGCTATCATTCAGTGCTAGAACACATGCTTTGCACAAAAAGGGGCTGCGTGTTCAATTTTGGATATTTCCAGGTCAGGTCTGAGGCCAGTGTGGTGCAGTGGCTTGAGCATTGAATGGTGAATCTGGACCCCAGGGATAAAATCCTCACGTGGTTTTGAAACTCATTGGGTGGCCTTGAACAAATCACACTTTTCCAGCCTCAATGGAAGGCAGTGGCAAACCTCTTATGGATACATCTTGCCAAGAAATCCCTGTAATAGTCACCTTAGGGTCGCCATAAGTCAAAAGTGGCTTGATGGCACAGAACAACCAAGTGAGATTGGAACAAAGGTGATTAATGGTTTGATTTCGGTCCCATTTAGTTGTTCAGTTCATGATCCCTGTTGTTGTTGTCAGCATCATCATCATTATGATTCTACCTTTATTATAGCTTGAAATAAGGAAACGTAGGACATGTGAGGAATACAATAGCAGCCTGGGTTCTATTAGGTTTTGCAAGGTCTCCCCTAAAAGACGCTGATCCAAAATACAGTAGAGTCTCGCTTATCCGATGTAAACAGGCCGGCAGAACGTTGGATAAGCGAATATGTTTGATAATAAGGAGAGATTAAGGAAAAGCCTATTCAACATCAAATTAGGTTATGATTTTACAAATTAAGTACCAAAACATCATGTTATACAACAAATTTGACAGAAAAAGTAGTTCAATACGTAGTAATGCTATGTAGTAATTACTGTATTTACGAATTTAGCACCAAAATATCACGATGTATTGAAAACATTGACTACAAAAATGCGTTGGATAATCCAGAACGTTGGATAAGTGAGACTCTACTGTACCTGCAGACACTTGGCATCTTGGAAAGTAGCTCTGGTGTTTGCAAAATATCTTCATTGGCCAATTACATCAAAGCAAAATATATATATTATTTAAGAAAGGAATGCTGATTGCACCTTTAGCTATGATAAAGTGGGTTGGTTTTCTATGCCACCAGCATGGGCGCCAAAGAAGCTAACAAAGGCTAAAATTAGATTAGCTTAAACACAAAACCTAAAACTTAATACAATCATTACATTAAAGCACAATCCGGGGGGGAAATAACAGTGAGACACTTTTAAGAGAATCATCTATGCTCAGAGGAATATGGAGAATAAAAGAATCATACCTTCAAGTAACTTTCATTTATTTTTATGGTCCAATGGAATAGGAATTCAAATGGAGGTGGCTTCTGATGTTACCAGTTGTGGGTTGCTACTACAGGTCCATACTCCAGGAAATAATGCCCAGCTGCTCACTGGAGGGAAGGATATTAGAGGCAAAGGTGAAGTACTTTGGCCGCATAATGAGAAGACAGGAAAGCTTGGAGAAGATCATGATGCTGGGGGGAATTGAAGGAAAAAGGAAGATGGGCCGACCAAGGGCCAGATGGATGGATGACATCCTTGAAGGGACTGACTTGACTTTGAAGAAGCTGGGGGTGGCCACAGCCAACAGGGAGCTCTGCCGTGGGCTAGTCCATGAGGTCATGAAGAGTCGGAAGTGACTGAACAAATAAACAACTACAGGTTTAAATTCCTTATAATTATAAACCTTCCATGGCAAAATGTATTGATTTATTAGTAATTTGTTAACTTATTTGTATCCCAACTTATATAAGTTGGGATACAATTATGTTAAGGTAAAGGTAAAGGTTTTCCCCTGACATTAAGTCTAGTTGAGTCCGACTCTGGGGTTTGGTGCTCATCTCCATTTCTAAGCTGAAGAGCTGGCGTTGTCCATAGACACCTCCAAGGTCATGTGGCCGCATGACTTCATGGAGCACAGTTACCTTCCTGCCGGAGTGGTACCTATTCATCTACTCACATTGGCATGTTTTTGAACTGCTAGTTTGGCAGAAGCTGGAGCAACAGTGGGCGCTCACTCTGCTCCCGGGATTTGAACCTGGGACCTTTTGGTCTGCAAGTTCAGCAGCTCAGCTCTTTAACACACTTTGCCACCAGGGTGAATATTGTTAACATATTTGTCTCCCATGTACAATAAAATCAAAATAGCAACATTTTCAATTTTCCAACAGTAAAAGCTGATTCAAAAGAGTGCAAACATCTATGAAATATTAGCGTACAACAAGCTGAAAAAAAATATGTGCACAGATTTATGCAAAATGTTAAATAGTATCCCCCCCCCCCATTCTCACAGTTGTATTTTAATTTGGTACTGGAATGAAGCCAACATTCTATGCCAATTTGACTTCTTAGGGAAAGCTTTCCATAAATAGGAAGCCACATCAGAGAAGACCCTCTCCTGCACCGATTTCTTACTTGGGTGTAAGCCCCACTGGAGGCCTGCATGGTATAGAAGTTTGGGTACTGGATTATGACTGGATCTACACTGCCATATAATCCAGTTCAAAGCAGATAATCTGGATTCAGAAACTGGATTATATGGCAGTGCAGATGAGGATCTATGATGCTTGGAGACCAGGGTTCAAATGCCTGCTCGGCCACAGAAATTCCCTTGGGCAACTCACGCTCTTTCAGCCTCAAAGGCAATGTACCAAGGAAATATTCCTCTGCACAAATTGTGGCAAGACAACCCCAAGTAGGTTTGCCCTGGGTTGCCATACTTCGGAAATGACTTGAAGGCATACAACAGCAATAAAGTAGGTGTCAGCTAGAGCAGAGGATATTATGTATTATTATTATATTTATTTATTTATACCACACTTTATCTCTCCTGAAGGAGACTAACATAAAATCATTAGCATGCAATTTAAAATATACAACTATGCAAACATTAAAACAGGATTAAATTTAAACAGTATTAAAAAAAATCCTAGTTAAAAATCAATGAAACATATTCAAAATTAAAAACCACAACACCGCCTGTCTCAATAAAAAGGTTTTATCCTGCTGCTGTAAGGACAGCAGGGAAGGGGCCATTCTGGCTTTCCTGGGAAGAAGGGAGATCCAAAGTCAAGGGGCAGCCGCAGAGAAGGAAGGCCTCTCTTTCATCCCATCAACCGAGCTTGAGATGGAGGTGGGACTGAGAAAAGGGCCTCTCCTAGTTCGTACAAGGGGATGTGGTCAGCCAAATAGCCTGGACCCAGGGGCGGTTGAACTGCAAGGCAAATTAGGCAGTTGCCTGATGCGCCTCCGCAAGGAAGGAGCCTGGCGCTTTGGGAAGCAGAGAAATGCCACTTCTCTCCTTCCCAAAGCGGCAACCCCCTTCCTTCTTGCCAGGAAGGAGGTCGCCACTCTGGGGAACAGAGAAACGCCGCCATGTTCCAGAAGCATTCCCTCCTGACGTTTCACTCATATCTATGGCAGGCATCCTCAGAGGTTCTGAGGTGTTGGAAGCTAGGTAAGTGGGGTTTATATATCTGTGGAAAGTCCAGGGTGGGAGAAAGTTGTCTGTTTGAGGCTAGTATGAATGTTGCAATTGGCCAGCTTGGTTAGCATTTAATGGCCTTGCAGATTCAAAGCCTGGCTGCTTCCTCCCTGGGGCATCCTTGGTTGGGAGGTGTTAGCTGGCCCTGATTGTTTCCTGTCTGGATCTCCCATTTTCAGAGTGTTGTTCTTTATTTAGGCTTAATTTAGGCTTTTCCTTAATCCCTCCTTATTATCCAACATTTTTGCTTATCCAACGCTTTTATTTTTCAGTGATTGTTTTTTTGGGGGGGTGCCAAAATTCTGTTCGCCGATACTTGAAAATTACCTTGGGCCGGCCCTGCCTGGACCTGAAATATCCAGGGCAGTGGTTCTCAACGTGGGTTCCCCAGATGTTTTGGCCTTCAACTCCCAGAAATACTAACAGCTGGTAAAGTGGTTGGGATTTCTGGGAGCTGTAAGCCAAAAACATCTTGGGATCCCAGGTTGGGAACCACTGATCTAGAGCTTTAAAGGTCATAACCAGTACTTTGAATTGTGCCCGGAAACAGACTGGCAGTCAGTTTGAGCTGCTGCAACAGGGGGTTGTCAGCTCCCTGTAGCCAGCCACAGTGAGCAACCTGGCTACAGCTCTTTGGACCAGCCGAAGTTTTTGAGCACTCTTCAGAGGCAACCCTATATAGAGCATGTTAGAGTAATCCAGACAGGATGTAACTAAGGCATGTACCACCGTGGACAGATCAGGCTTCCCAAGGTACGGGCACAGTTGGCACACAAGTTTTAATTGTGCAAAGGCCATCACTGATATCTGTGCCTCCAGGTTCAGCGCTGAGTCCAGGAAGACCTCCAAACTGCAGACCTGTTTCTTCAGGGAGAGTGTAACTCCATCCAGCACAGGCTGGATCCTTATTCCCCTACCTGCCTTCTGACTGACCAATCCTTCTGTCTGGATTAAGTTATAATTTGTTTGCTCTCATCCATTCCATTACTGATGACAGGCACTGGTTTAGGGTCAGGACTGCTTCCTTGGCATTAGGTGGACAGTAGTGGTAGAGCTGGGTGTCATCTGCATATAGGTGGCGCAGTACTCCAATACTCCGGAAAAACTTTCCCAGTGGTTTCATGTATTTGTTAAACAGCATGGGGGACAAAATAGGACCCCAAGGAGCCCCACCCATGAGGGTGGTCAAAGAGGAATAAAGACCTCCTTCTGAAATACCTTGACAGGTATCTTGACAGACTAGAGAGATGGGCTGAAACTAACAAAATGAAGTTCAACAGGGACAAATGCAAGATACTTCACTTCGGCAGAAAAAATGGAAATCAAAGATACAGAATGGGGGACGCCTGGCTTGACAGCAGTGTGTGCGAAAAAGACCTTGGAGTCCTCGTGGACAACAAGTTAAACATGAGCCTACAATGTGATGCGGCTGCTAAAAAAGCCAATGGGATTCTGGCCTGCATCAATAGGGGAATAGCGTCTAGATCCAGGGAAGTCATTCTCCCCCTCTATTCTGCCTTGGTCAGACCACACCTGGAATACTGTGTCCAATTTTGGGCACCGCAGTTGAAGGGAGATGTTGACAAGCTGGAAAGCGTCCAGAGGAGGGCGACTAAAATGATTAAGGGTCTGAAGAACAAGCCCTATGAGGAGCGGCTTAAAGAGCTGGGCATGTTTAGCCTGCAGAAGAGAAGTCTGAGAGGAGACATGATAGCCATATACAAATACATGAAGGGAAGTCATAGGGAGGAGGGAGGAAGCTTGTTTTCTGCTGCCCTGCAGACTAGGACACGGAACAATGGCTTCAAACTACAGGAAAGGAGATTCCACCTGAACATCAGGAAGAACTTCCTCACTGCGAGAAGGGCTGTTCGGCAGTGGAACTCTCTCCCCCGGGCCGTGGTGGAGGCTCCTTCTTTGGAGGCTTTTAAGCAGAGGCTGGATGGCCATCTGTCGGGGGTGCTTTGAATGTGATTTCCTGCTTCTTAGCGGGGGGGGGGGGTTGGACTGGATGGCCCATGAGGTCTCTTCCAACTCTACTATTCTATGATTCTACCTAGGTTGTTTCTGAAGACTTCTATCCATACTGTGTGCGTCTACAGATTGAGTTGCAAGAAACAAGCTCCACAGTTGTCATAAAAGCATCTTCAGCAATAGGCAGTTGGACAGAATTGATCGGATTGTTTATGACAACAAAATAAAAATGGAGAGAGGAAAAAGAAAACTGCCGCATCTCTGTTTCTCATCTTTCAAAGTTTTTTTTCCCTCCCATTCTTTGAATTCCACCCTTTTTTGGGGGTGGTGATAACCAAAAGAAAGATGAAGATAAAGCCAAGAGAGAGGAATCAAATGAGCCTGGAAATGTAGCAGCAGGGGGGAAAGCCTGCCTCCTTCGCTTGCCTTTTAGAAGGGCTGGGAAAGGGCCGGGAAAAACTGTTTTCAATAAACAAGAGTTCAAACAGTGAGCCTTCATAGCCAACAGTCAAGCCATAAACTCTAAACTTTACATGAAAACTTTCTGATCTCTTTGAACTCTCCTCCACCCATCACCCCTTTGGCAGAGGATTCCAGTGTTTATGCTCCCTCCTCCTCCTCTTCCTCTTCTTCTTCGGGAGATTTGCTCACAGGATCATACGGAGGGATTTAATATTTTTAAAAAACAACCTCTTGCCTTCAGAAACCACTAATGCCCACTCAAAAACATCAAGGCAATGCTTTGAAGTGCCTTCTAGCTATAACCCTCTTACACTCTTTGGTTACTAGGCAATCAAATAATTAAAGGTAGGCTTGGGGAAAAAATATCTTTTACCTGGTAATTAAACACACCATGTCGAACAGTTATGAGGACACTGCTTATACACATTTCCAAAGAGTTCAAACACACATATACAAAAACCTTAACCGACACTTAAATAAGTGAGGAGACACTTAGGCTGTTTTTTTGTTTGTTTGTTTTGTGAAAAAGGCAACACCAGTTCCTAAAAAGTTTTCTCTATAGTTCACAATTTGTTACAGTCATACACAGAGAGGAAACAAGGCCTCGGCAGCCATATCCCATCACACAAAATAGGTCAAACTGTGAATCTAGGTTTCAAAATTAATAATAATAATCCAGCAAATATATGAAATCCAGCATATACCGTATATACTCGAGTATAAGCCGACCCAAATATAAGCCGAGGCACCTAATTTTACCACAAAAAGCTGGGAAAACATTGACTCCAGTATAAGCAGAGGGTGGTAAATTTCAGAAATAAAAATAGATACTAATAAAATTACATTAATTGAGGCATCAGTAGGTTAAATGTTTTTGAATATTTACATAAAGCTCAAATTTAAGATAAGACTGTCCAACTCTGATCAAATCATTATTCTCATCTTCTTCAATGCAAATGTGCTTATGTATCCTTTTAATAACAACAGAGTAAAATAATACATGTAATAAATAATAATAATAATAATAATAAATAAATAATACAGGAAATAATACAAGTAATAATAGAGTAAAATAATGCCTCAACTTATGCCTCAAGTACCACCTGCCAGCAACAAAGAACTGGTGGGATCATAAACCTGCAAAAGTACTGGAAAATGAGCATGCAAAGATACTGTGGGACTTCCGAATCCAGACTGACAAAGTTCTGGAACACAACACATCATAGTTGTGGAAAAGAAAAAGGTTTGGATCATTGATGTCGCCATCCCAGGTGACAGTCGCATTGACGAAAACCAACAGGAAAAACTCAGCAGCTATCAGGACCTCAAGATTGAACTTCAAAGACTCTGGCAGAAACCAGTGCAGGTGGTCCTGGTGGTGATGGGCACAATGGGTGCCGTGCCAAAAGATCTCAGCCGGCATTTGGAATAGACATTGACAAAATCACGATCTGCCAACTGCAAAAGGCCACCCTACTGGGATCTGCACGCATCATCTGAAAATACATCACACAGTCCTAGACACTTGGGAAGTGTTCGACTTGTGATTTTGTGAAACGAAATCCAGCATATCTATCTTGTTTGAACCCCCATGACTACCTCAACCTACTGGAGGGGTTTGAGGGAACTGACTCACCATACTGGGAGTTGTAGTTTACCCTACAACCAAAGCACACACTGAACCCCACCAATGATGCATCTAGTGCAAACTTGCCCAACATAACAAACTTTACTGATGGAGTTTCTCGGGGTTACCCTGGCATGATGTCAGTTGTCGTTCACCCACAAACTTATGCATTTTGTACAATTAAAAATTGACTTTATCAAATAACTCGGGCAACGCCAGGGACCCAAGCTAGTATGACATAAAGGAGAAAAACCATAACATAGTGATGATGCAAAAGAGTATGATGCTACCTGAAGAGTATCAAAAATCAGTCTATATGACCAATCATTCTGAAATTGTCATGGCCAGCAGTCTGTTTGGCTTGGCTACTCCTGAGGGCAGGTCACCAGCAGATGATGGCTCTTCCCAGTATTTCCAGCAAGCTTGGGAA
This sequence comes from Anolis carolinensis, assembly GCF_035594765.1. Taxonomy (NCBI): domain Eukaryota; kingdom Metazoa; phylum Chordata; class Lepidosauria; order Squamata; family Anolidae; genus Anolis; species Anolis carolinensis. Next base: position 177,137,347 of record NC_085842.1, on the reverse strand, counting down.
GGTTAATAAGCCTTTGGAACAAGGAAACCTTCACAGGCTTCAGTGATTAGAGGCGAGACTGGATGAGATGAGTTCAGCTGAGCTCTCTAAATGAAGAAACCTGTGTGGACTAGCTCAGGTGGAACAGCCAATTCATATCCTTGTCCTGCTCTGCTGCCCCTTGCTTGGATTTCTGGACTCTGACCTTGGTTTCCTCCAGACTTGCTTCGGACCCTGTTTATATTTTTGAATTCCCGGCTTTTGATTTATGGACATTGACTTCGGTTTGTATTCCTGATTTCCTAGTTTGTTTTCTGAACTCTTGACATCGGTTTGTATTTCAGTTTTTTTGGTCTTTGATTTATGAACTCCTAGACTACTGGACTGTGACTTTGGCTATTGTTTGTTTGTTGTTGTTTGTGGCTTGGCTCCGTACTCCTCAGCTTGTCTTCACGAATTGGACTCTTGATCTTGGCATTGGCTCATAGTTATCAGTTTATGTTTTTGCAGTCCTGTTGTCTTGGCCAGACCTTTGAAAGACTTTCTTTACAAGAGAGATGTGGTCTTTGGCTTATCTCACGTTGCAGTAGAGTCTCGCTTATGGAAGCCTCTGGATTATCCAAGCCATTTTTGTAGTCAATGTTTTCAATATATCATGATATTTTGGTGCAAAATTCATAAATACAGTAATTACAACATAACATTACTACGTATTGAACTACTTTTTCTGTCAAATTTATTGTATAACATGATGTTTTGGTGCTTAATTTGTAAAATCATAACCTAATTTGATGTTTAATAGGCTTTTCCTTAATCCCTCCTTATTATCCAAGATATTCGCTTATCCAAGCTTCTGCCGGCCCGTTTAGCTTGGATAAGTGAGACTCTACTGTGGTTTATGTAAACCCCAGCATTGATATCAAATTAGGTTATGATTTTACAAATTAATCACCAAAACATCATGTTATATAACACATTTGACAGAAAAAGTAGTTCAATACACAGTAATGCTATGTAGTAATGACTATATTTATGAATTTAGCACCAAAATATCACGATATATTGAAAACTTTGACTACAAAAATGGCTTGGATAATCCAGAATCTTGGATAAGCCAGGCTTGGATAAGTGAGACTCTACTGTATTTCAAATCTCATAAAAGGACATTATGTGAGTACATTGTACATATCTTCTTCTGGCTTTAAGAAGAATAAACTACTTGCCTGCATGGCACATATTTTCTGTCTCTGGTGAGGCAGTGTGTGGATTACACATTTTAATTTTTCGTTACGTCATAGTCTACACCTGCCAAATACACAGAGGGAGGGGGAGGGAAGAGTGTCCAGAAAGAAATGCTGTGTTCTTGCCCCATAGGCTGTGTTCAGATGCTCTGTCTGCAACCCATGCCAGTGGTGGGGCAGGGTCTGCATGGTCCAGCCAGGTCAAAACCAATGCACCCCAGTTGGACTTTCAACCTTATCATTGCTGTCGCTTTTGCCACTGATGGACAGACACAGAGCCCCAGGAGAGTTCATGACCATTGCTGAATGCCTTTGCTAGCAAAGGGGCCTGGGCAACCTTCTGGTTGCAGGGAACTTTTGGTGATGTCAGTAGAGATGCCCAGAAATGGCCAGGAGCTATCTGAGCTCTGTTGTTGTCTTCTGGGATGAGACAAGGGCAATTCATCCCTAATTTTCTACAATGAGGAATGCAGGAAAAAGAAGGTGGTGCCGGACCGTGTTATTGGTTCTCTTTGGAGCTGGTCTTCTGTCCACACTCTGGTCAAAATTCAGGGCTGGGACCAGGGCTGTAGCCAAGGAGAGGTGGGGGTTAGAGGTTCAACCCCCCTCCAAAATTATTCAGATTTTAAAAAAAACCTGGTTTACTCATGAATTTTAACTGGTTAACCAAATCCCCATGATTGTCCACTGAAGTTTATCTGACTTAAGTCTCCACTGAAGTTTATCTGACTTAAGTCTCCACTGAAGTTTATCTGACTTGAGTGTCCATTGAAGTTTATCTGACTTGAGTGTCCATTGAAGTTTATCTGTCTTGAGTCTCCACTGAAGTTTATCTGTCTTGAGTCTCCACTGAAGTTTATCTGTCTTGAGTCTCCACTGAAGTTTATCTGTCTTGAGTCTCCACTGAAGTTTATCTGTCTTGAGTCTCCACTGAAGTTTATCTGTCTTGAGTCTCCACTGAAGTTTATCTGTCTTGAGTGTCCACTGAAGTTTATCTGTCTTGAGTGTCCACTGAAGTTTATCTGTCTTGAGTGTCCACTGAAGTTTATCTGACTTGAGTGTCCACTGAAGTTTATCTGACTTGAGTGTCCACTGAAGTTTATCTGACTTAAGTCTCCACTGAAGTTTATCTGACTTAACTCTCCACTGAAGTTTATCTGTCTTGAGTGTCCACTGAAGTTTATCTGTCTTGAGTGTCCACTGAAGTTTATCTGTCTTGAGTCTCCACTGAAGTTTATCTGTCTTGAGTCTCCACTGAAGTTTATCTGTCTTGAGTCTCCAATGAAGTTTATCTGTCTTGAGTCTCCACTGAAGTTTATCTGTCTTGAGTGTCCACTGAAGTTTATCTGTCTTGAGTGTCCACTGAAGTTTATCTGTCTTGAGTCTCCACTGAAGTTTATCTGTCTTGAGTCTCCACTGAAGTTTATCTGTCTTGAGTCTCCACTGAAGTTTATCTGTCTTGAGTCTCCACTGAAGTTTATCTGTCTTAAGTCTCCACTGAAGTTTATCTGTCTTGAGTCTCCACTGAAGTTTATCTGTCTTGAGTCTCCACTGAAGTTTATCTGTCTTGGGTCTCCACTGAAGTTTATCTGTCTTGAGTCTCCACTGAAGTTTATCTGTCTTGAGTCTCCACTGAAGTTTATCTGTCTTGAGTGTCCACTGAAGTTTATCTGACTTGAGTGTCCACTGAAGTTTATCTGACTTAAGTCTCCACTGAAGTTTATCTGACTTAACTCTCCACTGAAGTTTATCTGTCTTGAGTCTCCACTGAAGTTTATCTGTCTTGAGTCTCCACTGAAGTTTATCTGTCTTGAGTCTCCACTGAAGTTTATCTGTCTTGAGTCTCCACTGAAGTTTATCTGTCTTGAGTCTCCACTGAAGTTTATCTGTCTTGAGTCTCCACTGAAGTTTATCTGTCTTGAGTGTCCACTGAAGTTTATCTGTCTTGAGTGTCCACTGAAGTTTATCTGTCTTGAGTGTCCACTGAAGTTTATCTGTCTTGAGTGTCCACTGAAGTTTATCTGACTTAAGTCTCCACTGAAGTTTATCTGACTTAACTCTCCACTGAAGTTTATCTGTCTTGAGTGTCCACTGAAGTTTATCTTTCTTGAGTCTCCACTGAAGTTTATCTGTCTTGAGTGTCCACTGAAGTTTATCTGTCTTGAGTGTCCACTGAAGTGTATCTGTCTTGAGTCTCCACTGAAGTTTATCTGTCTTGAGTCTCCACTGACGTTTATCTGTCTTGAGTCTCCACTGACGTTTATCTGTCTTAAGTCTCCACTGAAGTTTATCTGTCTTGAGTCTCCACTGAAGTTTATCTGTCTTGAGTCTCCACTGAAGTTTATCTGTCTTGAGTCTCCACTGAAGTTTATCTGTCTTGAGTCTCCACTGAAGTTTATCTGTCTTGAGTGTCCACTGAAGTTTATCTGACTTGAGTCTCCACTGAAGTTTATCTGACTTGAGTGTCCACTGAAGTTTATCTGACTTAAGTCTCCACTGAAGTTTATCTGACTTAACTCTCCACTGAAGTTTATCTGTCTTGACTCTCCACTGAAGTTTATCTGTCTTGAGTCTCCACTGAAGTTTATCTGTCTTGAGTCTCCACTGAAGTGTATCTGTCTTGAGTCTCCACTGAAGTTTATCTGTCTTGAGTCTCCACTGAAGTTTATCTGTCTTGAGTCTCCACTGAAGTTTATCTGTCTTGAGTCTCCACTGAAGTTTATCTGTCTTAAGTCTCCACTGAAGTTTATCTGTCTTGAGTCTCCACTGAAGTTTATCGATGGAGACTGATTTCTAAATTTTTGCGTTATTTTGCGTTATAGGCCCCTGGTGGCACAGTGTGTTAAAGCGCTGAGCTGCTGAACTTGCAGACCAAAAGGTCCCAGGTTCAAAGCCCGGGAACGGAATGAGCACCCGCTGTTAGCCACAGCTCCTGCCAACCTAGCAGTTCGAAAACATGCAAATGTGAGTAGATCAATAGGTACCGCTCCGGCGGGAAGTTAACGGCACTCCATGCAGTCATGCCAGCCACATGACCTAGAGATGTCTATGGACAACGCTGGCTCTTTAGCTTAGAAATGGAGATGAGCACCAACCCCTAGAGTCGGTCACGACTGGACTTAACGTCAGGGGAAAACCTTTACCTTTATCTTGTGGAACTACTCTTTATGATTCACTAAAAAAAAGTTTCAACCTCCTCCCCCATTTTTTTCTGACTATGGCCCTGGCTGCAACAGAGTTGCAGCAAAACTTGAGAACATTCTACAACTTTCCTTAACACAGAGCTAAAACGGTTTATCGCACAGTAAGTCCCTGGACATTGTATGAACATCCAGGAGCAATATCTGGGTCAGTTTGAATTTGTGGACTGGTGTAGACAAGTGCATAGTCCACTTTGTCAGAACCATGACATGGACTATGACTAACAAAAGCGTATGGCATGATCGATCCAGACGCCTTATGTTTCCATGTAATCTTTTGTTGTCTTTGCAGTGAATTGTCACAGAATTCCACTGTTCGCCAGCTCTATAGGGACGTTCCCCTGAGCACATTACTCTCCACAGACTAAAAAACTGAATAAAGCAGATTTTCTACCCGCAAAGATGGCCTGATCTTGCTGGGAGAGTCATAAAGGTGACATACGGTTAAGTCCGTAAAGCTCTGTTGCTATTTGAAAGCACGCAAGTGTAGAAATATGAATCAAAAGTGTTCAGACTGCAAATTAGAAACTGGTATCAGCAGCATGTGCATTGTGAGCAAATGTGTGTCGTTCTCAAAGAGGGGACTGGTAAAAAAAAAATCCAGAAGCATTCAAGGCTCCTGCAGAGCCTGAGACAAATGTTGAAAGCCAGAAATCCCAAAGGGTCTTTGTGTTTTATGAATAAAAATATATGTGTGTGTGTCTGTCAAATGTTATCAACTAGAAGCACTGAATTACAGAATGTGAGAGCTGGAAGCATGTGCTGCCTATAAATAGATACAGAGGTGAAAGAGAATATGAGGGTTGTCCAAGGAGTTTGGAGGCTGCGGGGGGAGATAATTCCAAATTATTAGAGCTTGGAGAAACAAAGCTTACAGGAAGTATTTCAGCCGTGGGAAGTTTTGTTGGATCCTGGGATAGCAAATTCTCTCTAGTCCATTGGAACTTGAGACCAAGTTCCCCAGAATTTGCTGTCAGAGGAGAATCTAGGCTGCATCACTTGCAGGGACCTCTTGCAGCTCTCCAATTCCTTGCCTTCTTTATCGTGGTGCTCACCTGCCCTCTTTCAGCAAGCAAACAGGAACATGAATAAAGAGACAGAATAGGCTCCTTCACTTGCATTTCACCTTCTGGGAAGTCAGGATCCAGAAGACAAATACAAGTGAATCAACCATCTCTGTGGAGTGTGATGCCCCACCAGTACCCTTCATTGCCTGTTCCCTGAGTATGTCTTTCTTTGGGCAGGATAGAACTAATTGGTCTTTGTGGAGAATGTTGGTGTTTTTATTTAATTAATTATATGTATTATATTATAACCGCTGCCACCAAATTATAAAGATGTTTTTAATACGGCCACCAGATGTAAAGGGGATTATCCACGCTTGCCACCACTATGGGAAGATATAGCCACTAGCTACTTAGAGAGGAGACCGTTTAAATTTTGATTTTCTTTCTTCTTCTTGTTTACTCTTGATGGTAATATATATGTGACAGAAGCTGAGGTGTTAGAAAGAACAATAACATGTTTATTCAGGCACAAAGCTTAATGGTTACAGTAACTTTCTCTTTAGAGGCACTTTAGTTAACAGTTGCAAAGCTAGAATGAGGTGTTTCAAATTCCTTAAAATGTCACTTCTTTCTCTACTGCTCTAAACTGCAGTCACCCTGTGAATTACATTCACAGATTATCTGTTCCTTCTCAGGAGACAGAATACCTTAAAATAAGTCACCAAACTTATTTTAAACTGACTCAAAATTAAGCATTTGAGTCTCCCTGATTCCTTCAACTGAGGGTCAGTCTTCCCTGTACCTCATCAGGGCACAGACTAACTGCTTCTTTTTCAAGCCTGCACTTCTCCACCAAAATGGCAGTTGGCTCCACCCACTTCTCCATGACAACCAACTCATGACTGCAGAGTAACTGAAATATTGACTCTTTTAAAACACAATACATAATTAAACATGATATCTGTAAACTAAAAATTTCACACTTCATTACAATCATGTAAACTGCTTAGAAGCACCAGCTCTTAAAACTGAAATTAAATAAATGGGATTTTTTAAATTATTATTATTATTATTATTATTATTATTATTGACACAAAGACATAGTATGACACAGCAAACAAGATATAAATGCTGGATTTCGTATCACAAAATCACAAGTCAAACACTTCCCAAGCATTTAGGATGGTGTGATGTATTTTCAGATGATGCATGCAGATCCCAGTAGGGTGGCCTTTTGCAGTTGACAGATTGTAATTTTGTCAATGTTTATTGTTTCCAAATCCCGGCTGAGATCTTTTGGCATGGCACCCAGTGTGCCAATTACCACTGAGACCACCTGTACTGGTTTATGCCAGAGCCTTTGCAGTTCGATCTTGAGGTCCTGATAACGGCTGAGCTTTTCCTGTTGTTTTTCATCAATTTTCCAAACTTATTTCTTTTCCACAACTATGAGGTCTGTGTGTTGTGTTCCAAAACTTTGTCAGTCTGGATTCAGAAGTCCCACAGTATTTTTGCATGCTCATTTTCCATTACCTTTGCAGGTTTGTGATCTCACCAGTTCTTTACTGCTGACAGGTGGTATTTGTGGCATAATTTCCAATGAATCATTTGGGCCCACATAGTTGTGCCTCTGTTTGTAGTCTGTCTGTGCGATTTTCTTACAGCAGCTGAGGATATGATCAATGGTTTCGTCAGGTTCCTTGCACAGTCTGCATTTTGGGTCATCAGCTGATTTTTCGATCTTGGCCTTAATTGCATTTGTTCTGATGGCTTGCTCCTGGGCTGCAAGGATCAGGCCTTCTGTTTCCTTCTTCAGGGTCCCATTCGTGAGCCATAGCCAGATCTTCTCCTTATCAGCTTTTCCTTCAATTTTGTCCATGCAATGCTTTGTTGTGCCAGTTATCAGCTCTAGTTTGTAGTGCAGTCTTCTTGTACTGAATCTTTGTCTGCTGTGCTTTGAGGGTTTTCTGATTTTTTCAATCAAAGCAGGTTCTTCACTTTCCTTTACATAGTCTTCTTCTTTGACCGTTTGTTTTACTTATAAAAGTCCTCTGTCACCAGATCTTCTTGGCAGATATAGCCGGTAAACATCATCATAATCATCATTTGTATGATGATGATGATTATTATTCACTATAATAAATAATGTGAGTAGATCAATAGGTATTGCTCTGGTGGGAAGGTGAAAACACTCCAAGCAGTCATGCTGGCCACATGACCTTGGAGGTGTCTATGGACAACGCTGGCTCTTTGGCTTAGAAAAGGAGATGAGCACCAACCCCCAGAGTCGGAGACGACTAGACTTAATGTCTAGGGAAAACTTTTACCTTTACCTATTATTTACTTAATTTATACCCTGCCTTTCTCCCTAAGGGAAATCAAGGCGATTAACAATCACATAGTGTGATCAATTTAAAACAAAGTGAATGCAAAAAAATGCACACACAATGCAAAAGTGAATGCAAAAAAATGCACACACACCATACTTTATGGTTAAAAATATACTTGAAACATAATAAATACACATAGAATAGCCTTTAAAACTCAGTATCCCCTAAATCCAGCACTGGTTGTAACTCAGAGGTGGGCATATCGTGGTCCTTGAAACCCTGTTTTTAAAAATAAATTGTTAGACCAGGAATCATGTGTCCTGGGGCCACATATGTGTCCCTTCTGACAACTCTGGGGACCACATGTAGCCCATGGGCACATGCCTAAGATCTAAAAATTATTTTAAAATAGCTTTCAAGGTATCCTGTTACTGTTGGAATACCCAAAATGCCACTTTTGAGAACCAGAAATAGACATTCAGCCACTTTGGAGTGGGGGCTTGTCTCATTTTTTTTAGCAATCCATGTGAACTGTGTTGTAGCTAGTTTTGTATGTCCAAAATAAACTCACTCTTTGACCCTCCTCCCCCTCAAAAGGGCACACTCACAATTGGTTGTCTACATTGTAAGCCACTGTTACACATTTACTTGTGTGTATAAGAAGCAAGCAAGGAAGATAAAAGTGCAAATTTCAAGGCCAGTTTATACAGGTATGAACTTGATCACTTGATTTCTTATCACCTAATTATTAAACATCTCATTAGTTACAGGTATAATTCTCATTGCTCACAGCTCGGGTCCTAGTCTCCATGTAAAGCTGAATATATAGGTGGTAAAATGAGTTGTATCCCTTGAAATACTACTACTACTACTACTACTACTACTACTAATAATAATAATAATAATAATAATAATTTATTTGTATTCCACCCTATCTCCCCGAGGAGACTCAGGGTGGATTACAGCATACACAAACGCAAAGGCAGACATTCAATGCTTAGAAACAACAAAACACAGATACAGGTAAAGGCTTCCCCTTCTGGTTCTGAGGGGTGGTGCTCATCTCCATTTCTAAGCCAAAGAGCCGGCGTTGTCCTTAGACACCTCCTAGGTCATGTGGCTGGCATGACTGCATGGAGCGCTGTTTTACCTTTCCGCCGAGGCAGTACCTATTGATCTACTCACATTTGCATGTTTTCAAACTGCTAGGTTGGCAGAAGCTGGGGCTAACAGTGGGAGCTCACGCCATCCCACAGATTTGTACCTTCAGCAGTTTAACCCGTTGTGTCATCACTCCATTTTATTGTCAACCTGTGCTCCATGAACTACAAGAGTACTGACTGATCTTAGTAGGGCTCAGTGGGTATCCAGTGTAAGTTAAGAAAAGAAGGACATATATTCAAATGTTCTTTAGTATTGAAATCTCTGCAGTTAGAAGACTAGTAGAATCAGGATCATTTTTTCTATGATGTTCTCCATTTCACATGCAGTGAGGTTTTTTTTAACAAAAAATATTTTGTGTGAAAGTGTTAAAGGACTCCCAATGGTCCTAAGGAAGGATGGCATAGTTGTGAATTTGAGTATAGGGACATAGCCAGTGCTTTCCACGTGGCCCACACTCTACTACCGTGTTTCCCCGAAAATATGACAATGTCTTATATTAATTTTTGCTCCTAAAGATGTGCTAGGTCTTATTTTCAGGGGATGTCTTATTTTTCCATGAAGAAGAATTAACATTTATTGTTGAACAAAAAAATTTGAACATTTATTATATACTATACAGTAGTTGTCATCACAAACCGATATAACCAGACAAACTGTGAATCCTATCAAGAATTTCTTGTTACTGCCATTATTTCCATGTACAACTGGCATGTACATTTACCGATCCTGCATGCTCTGGTGTTCTGTTTGGCAGACATGCTTCCAAACAAAATCTTTGCTAGGTCTTATATTTAGCAATTCAGCAAAACCTCTACTAGGTCTTATTTTTTGGGGATGTCTTATTTTAGGGGAAACAGGGTAGCCACAAGATCATTTATTTATACATTGGTTTCCTCTCTTAAATGAAACTCAAAGCAGCTACAGAGGCTTTGGGTCATTACATGAGGAAGGATTCCAACCAACCACAACAATCAAAACAGTGAGGGGAAAACTGAACTTCAGTCTGCATTATTCACTAACAGAACGCAAACTATACAATGCAATATCAGGACGATATTTTGGAAGGCATGATCTTATATCTTACTAAATATCCATGACTTCTGTATCAGTAGTAGAATATTTTATGCATTTAAACAGGAATACATTATACTAGCAGTGGTTCCCAACCTTTGGTCCATGGACAACCAGTGGTCTCCAAGAATTAAAATATGGTCCGTAGCCTCACGGGTACGAGAGCGACTGGTCTCATGAAATCCTCTTATAGTGCCAAGGCAATGGGGATGTCAGGAGAGAAAAGGCATAATAATAATAATAATAATAATAATAATAATAATAATAATAATAATAATAATGTTCTGGAATACAACACACCAGACATCACAGTTGTGGAAAAGAAAAAGGTTTGGATCATTGATGTCGCCATCCCAGGTGACAGCCACATTGTCGAAAAACAACAGGAAAAACTCAGCTGCTATCAGGACCTCAAAGACTCTGGCAGAAACCAGTACAGGTGGTCCTGGTGGTGATGAGCACACTGGGTGCCATGCCAAAAGATCTCAGCCGGCATTTGGAAACAATAGACATTGACAAAATTACGATCTGCCAACTGCAAAAGGCCACCCTACTGGGATCTGTGTGCATCATCCGAAAATACATCACACAGTCCTAAACGCTTGGGAAGTGTTTGACTTGTGATTTTGTGATATGAAATCCAGCATGTTTATCTTGTTTGCTGTGCCATACAATAAAATAATAATAATAATAATAATAATAATAATAATAATAATAATAATAATAAAAACAACAACAACAATTTTATTTTTGTACCTTGCCTCCATCTTCCCGAAGGGACTTGGGGAGGCTCACATGGAGACAAGCCTGATCAACATAATAAATTTTTTTTTTGTCGTGTCAGGAGCAACTTGAGTCGCTTCTGGTGTGAGAGAATTGGCCGTCTGCAAGGACGTTGCCCAGAGGACGCCCGGATGTTTTGACAATCCTTATGGGAGGCCTCTCTCATGTCCCCGCATGGAGCTGGAGCTGATAACACACTAGATACATAAAACTATGTCATAATACAGAATAAAACAGACTACCCACGAAAGGCGCAACAACAAGCCTCCTGACTGCTGTTTCTCCTCCCTCCCTCCCCCTGATCGACGCAGTTCCATGTGGCACCTGGAAACGGGGATGCCTTGGTGTCTTGGTTTTTAGGCCTGTTCCTGGGGTTATTTGGCATGCTGATTGAGAAAATTGCATTGGATAGACATCATCAATTCTAGATTATGAAATATGGTTTTCTGTGGGCCAGCAGATGGTAACTATTAGATGGCATATGTTCTATATCAGAAACTAGAGCTGATGTAGTCTATCCAATGCAATTTTCTGAATCAGCATCCCAAATAACCAAACCAAATTTAAAGTTAACCAAAAACTGATTCATAACCCTTTTGGTACTGATGTTGGAGAGTGGTCCCTGGTCAAAAAGGATTGGGAACCACTGCATTATAGATATGGAATACTATGCACCACAAGTGTCCTAAATGTGGACCATGGGATAGTCTGAGCTAAAGATTATGAATCAAAAAGAATTAAGTGTAGCCTATTTTATGAATGGTTGCATATATTAAAAAAGATATGTTTAAAGGAGGTGTGTGAGTCGGGGGGGATGAGGCTGATACAACACTTGTCAAATTGAAATTAGTTGACTTGGAAATCAGTCATTTTTATCTTCCCTTTGATATACCGCATGCTTTAATGACTTTTTTTTCTCCCTGTCATCCTTTTTGCATTCACACTAGCAAGATTGGAAGTTGAGACTTCTTTTTCTACACAAGGAAAAATCACACTCTCAGTGTTCTAGACATCTATAAAAGAGCAGCTCCAGATTGTTGCAGGAGCTACTTCTGAGTTCTCTGCACCATATTGGCCAGGTCAAGCGATCTTGCAGTTTTCTGGGTGCAAAATCAGAACCAATCCTTCTGAAACAGTCAAGGAGGTGCAATTCTTTGAAACTGACATATTAAGGTGGTATTTAATAATCACCGCATCCGACTTATAATCAAAACAGAAGAGAGTTTCCGCTTCTCATTCATTTTTAAAGGACTATTCAAACAGTCTTTTATCTTCACTAAACAGCCTGCCATGTATTTGAAGACATTTTATTTTTTGTTTCTACAGGCATCCAGGGGGGAAAAAAGGGAGGAAAGAAAAAGGAAAGAAGAAAAGAGAAATGTGAGTATTTTGGAACACTGATATATAAAGATGCAAAGGTTTGTGTGGCACTGAATGACTTCAAACCGATCCAGACACATTCATCTTCCCAAGAAGAATTAGACTCAGTGTGATTCATTTTAATAGCAGAGGAAAAAAAGTAAGACTACTGTGCAGTGCGAAGTTCCTAACCTTTGATGGTGGAACAAGGCGGAGGAAGAGAACTTTCTCCCCCCACGTTGTTGAAGTCTGCCTACCCATCTGTTATGTCCAGCTCATCAATTAAGGTGAACTCGTGAACTTGAGAAGGTGTTTAATAAAGACAGCAAACCTATTTAAATGTGGGGAAACCGCCTGCAGCTTTATTTTAACTCAGAATTCAGTTCGTAGCCCTGTGTACTCGGCATGAAGTTTTTTCTCATGTTGGGAATGAAGTCTTCGCTCTCATGCAAAATCATTCCAGATGCACTTTGTTACTACCTGGATAAGAGTGGAAGGCGGGGAGGGGAGAAGCACAAGGAAGGAAAGCATAGGTGCCATTTGGGATGTCAAAAAAGAAGAATTCTTATCTGTGGGTCCCTCCAAAAGGTCATCCTCTGGGCTGGCAGTGCAAGGAGAGAGGTGAAAAAGATGGCAGATACATGGGCACAGCCTTGCTTGACCTAAAGTGAATATTGTCACTAGAAATCCTTACCTGAAAGGAGGTGACCATCCACAAATTACGGTCCAGGATCTTATTATGAAAAAAGAAATAACTTTATCGCTTAATGTTGTTGTTGCTTGGTGTACAAGGGCTGGGGGAACTTACAAGCTCGATATGGTTACCAGTGAAACTATTGCAACTGCTAGAATGGTCTCAGGCTGCATGGAAGCCAAGCAGTAGATTCTCCAAGATCTGCTCCCAAACAACTATCAGTCTGCTTACTGGTCTACAAACGTATAACGTCCTGTACTTACCAGAACATCTTTCATTGGCAAACTTGCAAAAAACAAAAATGCCCAATCTCTGGATTTTAAGGTAAAGGTGAAGGCTTTCCCATGACATTAAGTCTGGGGGTTGATGCTCATCTCCATTTCTAAGCCGAAGAGCTGGCGTTGTCCGTACACATCTCCTAGGTCATGTGGCTGGCATGACTGCATGGAGCGCCGTTATCTTCCCACTGGAGCGGTACCTATTGATCTACCCACATTTGCATGTTTTCGAACTGCTAGGTTGGCAGAAGCTGGGGCTAACAGCGGGAGCTCACTCCGTTCCCCAGATTCGAACCAACAACCTTTTGGTCAGCAAGTTCAGCAGCTTAACAGTTAAACCCACTGCACCACCGGGGGCTCTGGACTTTATCTGGGCATACTTTTGATTTCATAACACAAATACTGTTAGTCAGGGATCGCCAACAAAAAAATTGGTTGTAACTTCTTAATGAAAGGCGATATTGGCGAATGTGTTAGACTTGTGGTTAAAAAGATTGGTAGGGTTTCCCTTGTTAGAGCAGAGGATCTGTTGCCAAAGATGCCATTTCTCTTCCAAATGCTGTCCTGAAAGCCTTTTATAAGATATAGTTTCTTTGGTAGAACTACGTGGGAAGTTGCAGTTTCCAACGTAAAGCTTTGCAAAACTGTCTGTACCTCCAATTGAGTTTCGTGAAGGCAGCTAGCCAGAAGATTAACAGCTTACTCTTTGGTAACTATGCCAAGACACGTAAAATGTAAACCTAAGTTCTTGCCATTTTTCCTATGCTCCAAGAAGTAAAACACTAAAGATAGCAGGAACCTGCTCCACTATCAAAAGGACCCTTCAGTCCAAAAAAAAAAACCAAGAAGAGATTTAGATTAATTTGAAAAATATAAAAATTTTAATAAAGGCTACATCTCTTAATTACAATAATTATTGTACCAAGTAATTTTTTCTTTAAATGAAACTCTTTATAATGCATAATTTACAGTATAAGTAGAACAAATGTCATGGCAAAAGTCATAAAGTACAAGACTTGTAGTAAAAAGGCATAAAATATATTATACATAAACCCCTTAAACAAACAAGGGAGAGTCTGCACCCTGAACATAGGGCAAAGCATGGCATAGTAACACCATGCAGGCACAGGTACTGTACTGATTGAAGGTTTTTTTTCCTTTAAAAAACACACACTATAGATAGTGTATTAATAGTATTTCTTTCCACCACATTTTTTTCTACACTATATACAATCATACTATACAAAAGAAATGTAAGATTGGCATAGAACGCACCAACTAGAACCAAGAGGATATCCAAATTAAAGGTCTTTCCTGGAGTATGTATGTGTCCCCACCCTGTTGTGTTACACTACACAAAAATGATACAATCAGATGAGCGGACTGTTTTGACAATTTTACAGCTCAGGTTGTTCATATTTCAGCCATTCAGTACAACAGGCAAAGCCTTATAACATGGTAGAGTGCAGAGGAGGAGAGGAGCTGTTTCAGCTGCAGCCCCCAAAGCCAGCCATTGTATCATACTTGTCCAACAAAGGAGCTAAGATGACTTATTCGCCCAAGGCAAGCTTAGAAAGCTGTGACGTCATTCCAGACTGGTTTGTCTGGTAGAATAGCAGGCTTTTGGTTGAGCACAACAATGGCAACACTTAGGAGACTACATCAAAAATGATATACTAGCTCTCTTAACTTGGATGCTGGAGTAAATTATTTGATCCAAGTATGCTGGGCCATAAACAATACATGCAGAGATGTTGTCAGCCTTTGGTTCTCCAGTTGTTTTGGACGACTGCTCCCAGATGCCAGTATGGCCAATATTCAGGGGTTCTAGGAACCAGTGTCCAAATCCTGGAGGGACCCAAAGCCCCACTGTTCTAACAGCCATTCCATCGAAGATGGGAAACCACATCTTGAGACAGTTCAAGTCTATTAATTGCAGTTGCAACATAGAAAGTGTTGCTACAACAAGTGACCACATGAAAGAAGCCGTGGAACAAGGATATGCTATCTGACACTGGTGAAGGACATACCATTTCTAAAATATATATAATCTGGCTATATTTATGTCAGTGTAAATGTGAACTGGTAAGCTTCATGTACCACTTTTCCTCCTCTGTTTAAGATCATTTTTTACAATGAAACTGGACAGTATGAAATCGCGTGTCCCTTGTCTGTGCTTGGGATTTGCCACAGTGTGCCTTATTTACTAAAGGCATGCAATGGGGAGCATATATATATATATATATATATATATATGTGTGTGTGTGTGTGTGTGTGTGTGTGTGTGTGTATATATATATGCATGCAGAGGTATATTATTACCACAGAAACTGAGAGCCCTTCCACACAGCCACATAACCCATAATATCAAGGCAGATAATCTACAATATCTGCTTTGAGCTGGGTTATCTGAGTCCGCACTGCCATATAACCCAGTTCAAAGCAGTTAATGTGGGATTTTATTCAGCTGTGTGGAAGGGGCCTGAGTGACAAGACCCATATATGTTATTATTATCCTTTGTAGCAGTGTTATTATTGAACCCACGAGAACACTGTTAGGTTTGGTGCAGCTGCAGCATTCCCAGTCTCCTATTAATGGTTAAGAAATCAGGAGCCATTATGGCCTTCAGATGCTCTTTCCTCCTCTGCTCTTGCTCTTGACTATCTCCCATTCCTCCCATACTCTTCCTTGGGAGCTAACCAAGATGGCAGCATTTGCACCAGTCTTAATAGTAACCAGAGTGTGCTTCAAAGTCAGACTTTGCAGCTATGATCATAGGCAAATTAGCAAACTCTTTCATTCAAAGGTGCTCGCCGTTAACACCACACAGTTGAGTTCAAATAAAGACTGGTAAGAGGAAGGGAAAGGATCTTAATCTGTTGGAAGCTCCTGATTAGTTAATCATTATTAGGCAATCAAGAATACAAATTGAGCATCTCTTATCCAGAACTCCAAAATCCAACATACTCCAAATCTGAGAATTGTCCAATGGGTGGCTGAGACAATAAGACTTGTATTTGCTTTTGGATCGTTCAGTGCACACAAACTTTGTTTCATGAACAAAAATACTGTACAAAATTAGCTTCAATGTTGTGTATAAGGTGTGTACTGAACATAAATGAATTTTGTGTTTAGACTTGGGTTCCATTTCCAAGCTTTCTCATTAAGTATATGAAAGTAATTCCAAAATCTGAAAAAAAAATCCAAAATACAGAACACTTCCGATCCCAAGCATTTTGGATAAGGGATACTCAAGCCGTATTATGTCTACACCAAGCCTTAGAATCAGAGCAGCATTGATTTAAAAACATTATTCTCGAGAAAAGCACATGTGTAAGACAATTTTCATTATTTCTCTTCCTCTCCTGTCCTCAGAAATAAAACAACTGGAGAAATGTTGGATATGACATAATCCCAGCTGGCTTTCTAAGGTGGCAAGAAACAAATGCACTTTTTATTTTTATTTTTTTCAATTATTTAGACAGTGGAAATGATGTAAAAATAAAATATAAAACCAACCTCTTCCTCTATATCATATCCCCTTTCTCCATTGTTTAAAGCAGCATGTCCGTCATTGGACGTAAGGGGGAATAAAACCAGACTGTTCAATAAATATCAATAAGGGTTATCATACGATAAACTATACACAGTCTCTTAGTCCATAGGTGTGGGATCCCTAGGAAGCCATATATTATATATGGAAGTCTTTCGAAACAATGGGCTGCATCTTCAGTAACCAAAAGTGGTCATGTTCATAATAAATAGTTCAGAGTTGTCAACACCTTGGTACCCAACGCAACGGACTTCTACATTTTTCCCCTCTAAGGCTGATTTGGCAAAGTCTTCACAGATGTCCGCTTATTAACGTTGCTTCTTCTTCTTCATTGGTTCAAACTTTCCTTCAAAAGCTTGATTCGGTGGTTGTGTCCAGAGGCTGGCCTCATTAGCTTATGTCTCCCTAAACACCTTCACGCAGGAAAGGCCAGCCAGGCAGTCAGTCAATCCTCTCAACTTTCCCCAGGATCCTTCCCTCGTACATGGGCAGAACGGTATCGTCATCCCAGATTTCTTCAAAAACTGCACCACAGTCAAACTCATCACTTGCCCTTTTGAAGTAATACCTGGAATCAGTAAGATCAAGAGATGCAAAATAAATAAAAAAGAACTTTGGAATTACTCTTAAACACACAATCAACTTTTCACATATGGACTCCCAATATGCGTTTCCCAGAAAAATCCAACAACCCAATAAATTTGTTCATATTTCTATGTATAATGGGTAGACATTTGCTCTTTGTCACCAACATCTGTCTAGGTCAGAATGTTGCTTGTTCACTGTCAGGTTAATCACATGTTTCCAGCACTCTCCAAAAGGTCTAGCTTATAAGCCCCTACGCGGCAACCAGAATCCAATGGCTCCATTAGCCACTAGTTGAACTTCTCCCCCATGAACTCCTCCTCTAGTTCCCTCTTAAAGCCATATCATCCATAACCAAATTGTATGTTCGACTTTCTACAATGGAGTATTTAGGCCCCTTCTACACTGTCCTTGTATCCCAGGATCAGATCCTAGGATATAGGGCAGTGTAGAAGGGGCCTTATAGTTTTTTTATTTAGCAAAAGACCCCACTCTTAGTCTATTAGGGAAAGATAGGCTAAAGTAAAAGTGAACAAGAGTATAACAAGCAACGTTTAAACGTCTCAGAGTGGGGAAGACAAGCAAAGGTCGTAGGAAGGAGAATACAGTCAATCCTCCACATTCACTGGGATTAGGGGCACAGGACTCCTGTGAAAGCGAAAAACTGCAAATAGAGAACTGGAGGAAGCTGACAATTGAGTCACACTGGAGGACCTAGAGATTTCTAGACAGAACATTTTAAACCAAATCTGTGAATACTCAAACCCGCAAAAGTCCAGACCGCAAAATGTGGACAGCCAACTATGCATAGTCTGGCAAGTATGCAGCACTGGCTATTAATACAAGATGACTTGAGGGAATGGAAATAGTGTGATTCATAATTCTGTCTTTTGTGGTCACAAAATACACTAAATGGTGGACTGGGAAAAATCAAAGGAGTTTGCATCTCCAGTTAAGCTTGTCGAGAGACCTCCAAGTTGAGTTAACATCCAACCAGTTCCATCTTTAAAATCAACATGGATCAGTCAAATCAACTATGGAGGGGCTTCAGCAAGCCTATATATCCAGTTATCTTAAAAATAATTGCCCAGGTTCTGAATACCCTCCTGCCAATTTCAGCTTCAGAAGGTGGCAATGGACAATTGAAAATAGGCAATGTAAACAAACAGATGGGGGTAAAGGGGGATACTCTTGACGCCCTGTATCCAAGTCAAGGATGGAAGGCCTTCGGGGATCATTAAGTACATTTTGTGACCACAAGATTATAGCATGACACATGACTCTACAATAATAATGGTGATCAGGAAACTTTTGGCTTTTCCCTTAGTGTCTATCAATGCTCACAATCTTGCCTTACATCATGTGTGAGCCGAGCACCACTGATTTCATCCAACCGCACATACTTAACAGTCTTGTTTCCCCATGAGGACTGGCCCTGAATTGCCTCCGGGGCCCACAGAAGCGGGTTGACTGCCAGCATCTCATTTTGAATATACAAAATGCTAGGCCAGTCAACTGAACAACAATGAAGGAAAAAAGGTTTAGGAAAAAGAGGAGGACAAGTAATTTCACAGTCCAGCTAAATTCTATATACATACACACATGAGAAGGCACCTTCAGGACGTGCCTTTAAAATTTACGTTTTAAACCATTTATAAAAGGAGTACTGAGTTCTCCCTGTCCAAACCATCTAATTTAAGGACATAAAAATTCAAAGTAATCTCCGTTGTTTGACCTTGTACAATGAGAAGCTTCTATTAAACAGGAGGAGAAGGGTGCATAGTTATCTCATTGTGCCTCTAGGTGAAAATCTTTAAACTCCTTGCACTTTCAGAACAGATTGTACACTCTACCATGTGCCCAATTTCATCTGTTTCGTAGCGGCCCTTATGTAATGAGCAATCTTGACTTGGATGGCAATATTTGACCCAGGAAGGTCAGGCGGCAGTGTCCTGCTTTCCTTTTCTTTGGCTTGGGATTGTTAGATCACGAAGCCGATGTTCAGGCAGACAAAAAAGTGCCCCTTCCCCTCTTGTGTCAAACAGTAAGGACCCCTCTATTATCCTGAATTAGACCGTTCAGCTTCTTGATTAAAGGTTCCTTTTATGCCCCTTCCAGCATTCTTCCTTCTCAGGCTGCTTAATTGCATATGCACAAAATGAAGGCCTTCCATTCAGAGGGTTAGCATTTAGGGAGCCTGCTTGTCTACTACCACACACACACACACACACACACACACACACAACTTGCACCCAAGCTGATCTCTTTTTCTCCCCAAGAAGCAATTTTGTTATCCAATCACTGGAAAAAAAGAAGCAGCAGTGAGAAGGGGGAACCCAACCTAACATCCCCCTTGGTTTTTAAACAGATCCCCCTTTACTTTTATAAGAAGGCAACTTGCTACAAGCTAAAAACTTGTTGCTTTCATTTGTATGAATTAATAAGGAAAAACCATCCCTCTCAAGATTTTGGATTTCCTTTATGCCAAGACAGCTTCCTTGGGAATCACTCAAGTATCCATTTTGCTTTGGTATTTTAAGATCTCAGAAGAGAGCTTTCCAAATTTTTCATGTTGGCGACACACTTTTTATACATGCATCGTTTTGCCACACAGTAATTCAGTTTTACCAGCAAACCAGAGGTTAAATCAACCCTTGTAAAAGATATGGAGGCATATATAAATTGTAATTACAAAATGTTGGGCCACGCAACGCGTCTCATGAAAACCTTTCATTTATACATATTTTAAAATACATGATTTGTAAAAAATATATCATAAATGTCCAAAATTTTTGTCATTTGTAAGAATATATAAATATGTGGAAGATTTAAAGGAAATTCTACATTTGCGCAACACTCGGTAGCCACACACACTAACTAACCCGTCACAACACAGTTTGGAAAGCTCTGCCTTAAGGACCTCATCACACTAGAACTTTGATCCACTTTAAATCCACTTTAGAAAGAGGGCTTTAAACAGCTCAGCCAGACAGGTCCTGGGCCTTACCAAACTACAAACTCCAGAATTCTACAGGAATCAGAAACCGGATTTAAAGTGGATTCATGCTGTAGTGTGATGAGGCACTTAGTAAACATACTAACAAGAGGCTTTTGAAAAAAATATCTGCCAGCTTTGATTAGGCAGACAACAACACAACTCTTATTAACCAAGTTAAAAAGAGGGAAACAATTTGGGAAAGGCGGTATAAACTAATTTAGTTATACCGCCTTTCCCAAATTGTTTCATCTCTTTTAAGATGAAGCTAAGAATGTCACAAAATCAATTTCCTTCAATAAAGACAAGGGCAAGATTTGCCAACTGCTTGGGTCTGTCTTGCAGAGGCCTGACCAAAGCACAACTGAATTTCCTCCTGAAATCCCTCCAGCTAGTAAGTGAGGGAGGAAGAAACGAGGGAAAACTTTGAATGAGGCACAAAAGGACTTTCGCTGGGTTTTATCTGCTCCTTTCCAAGAGGATAAACAGCTGTAGCAATAACTTCCCCCTTGATCTTCAACTCTGGCAGCGCTGACCAAATTCTTTGTTTGAACACAGCCACATTTTATTTTCTTGGGGGGAGGAAGGGGGGAAAGGGAGGGGGAGCTCCACACACTGTGACCTTTTCCATAACTACAGCCTTATTTCTCAAAAGAAGAAAGAGGAGGAAAAGTGGAAGGGAGAGGGACGGAGAGAGGGTGGGCCTAAGAGAGGATGCAGACTAATATCTTTTCTCTACAACTTCTTAAAACACACGAGGAGGTCCTTCATTGCTCATAGACATAGCTTCTCCCCCCAAACCTATCTACATTTATGGCGATTTTGGCTTTGTTTCCCTTTTGCACCTCTCTTTGCTGCTTCCTCCCTTCCTTCTACATCTGGCACCCATACAGTCTGCAAAAATTTGCGCTCACTCTGTGTGTGTGTGTGTGTGTGTGTGTGTGTGTTTGTGTGTGTCCCATACACCTTTTTCCTTTCTATTTTTTTTACTGTTACCCAACACTGTCCAGTATGTATGTAGGCAGTGCGCATGAAGTCTAGTCATTTTTTTAAATAAAAAAAGATGCATGCATAAACCATAAATGCATGTTGGATAGCCCTCTCTTCTAAGCTACCCGAGAGAAACCCGAGGTACCTATGTTGCAAACTGACTCGTTCAATAAAGGATTCTGAGTGTCAACCATTTATGCATGTCTTTGTGTGTTAAAATGAAAGGCAAAGGCTTCAAAGCCATGCTTATTAAGTGTGCCTTAAGAACAAAATCAATGCCAGATGTGACCAGAGAGACCAGCTCCTTCTTTCCTAAGCAATCCAGCTACTAAGGGGACAGTACGGCCCTCGTTCCTGAAGGTCACCTGCGGTTTCATTCCAAGTCCAGCCAAAAATTTTTTAAAAAATAAAAGAATCAAAGCTTAGATCAAAATGATTCCCTGGGGGAGAAACACATTTGGATAATTACTTTCACCTTGTGTCTGTTTGAGATTTAAAAAAAATAGTGATGGGTCTGAGCTTCTTTTGTACACATAGGTACAAAAAGAGAGAGAAAAGAAACCCACACGCTCAAAAGGAGTCCCTTATGACCAGGCAATTTAAAATGGCCTAATTATCACAGAATGCCATGGAACAAACAGAAAAACAGTAGGCCCTTGGAATTTGCTGGGGTCTGGTTCCAGGACTCCCAGTGAAAACTAAAATCCATGGCCACTCAAGTCCTATTACAGGTAGTCCCCAAGTTATGAACAAGATAGGTCATGTAGGTTTGCTCTTAAGCTGAATTTATATTAAAAGCTTTGGGTAGCACAGGGAAGGGCTAGCACCCCTATGGTGTTTGTTTTGCTGTCTGTGTCCCAGTTCAGAAGATTTCACCTCTCTTTTTGTCCCCGTGATAATTGGATTTTGACAAATTTGGCTTCTTGTGGAAACAAGGATTTGGTGATAATGCTGCAGTGGAGACACCTTTCCCCCTATGATAACAACTCTTCCAGGAGTAAATTTCCCTTCTGAGGCGTAGATTTCTGAGGATGCCTGTCATAGATGTAGGTGAAACGTCAGGTGAGAATGCTTCTGGAACATGGCCATACAGCCGGAAAACTCACAGCAACCCAGTGATTCTGGCCATGAAAGCCTTCGACAACAGATTTCTCTTACTTCTTGTTGTCTCAACCCTCTCCTGTTGTTTCACCCTGGTTCTTAACTATGAGTCGTTTGTACTGCAAATGTTTGTAACTTAGGGGCCATCTGTATATATAATGGCAAAGTAAAAAGGTATTTTTTATAGAAATGACAAAATCAAGGTTTTTTGTCTGGAAGTTTTCGTTTTGGAATATGTTCAATCACCAATTTGCCTCTGTTGAAGATGGTTCTGTATGCATTGTAACACACACACACACACTTCCATCACATCACCACCACAGATAGTTCACTGTAAATATTCTGCTCAGAAGTACCTGTGTCACAAATCCATAAGGTAAAGGTAAAAGTTTCCCCTGACGTTAAGTCCAGTCATGTCTGACTCTGGGGGGTTGGTGCTCATCTCCATTTCTAAGCCAAAGAGCCGGCGTTGTCCATAGACACCTCCAAGGTCATGTAGCCGGCATGACTGCATGGAGCGCCTTTACCTTCCCGCCGGAGCGGTACCTATTGATCTACTCACATTGGCATGTTTTCGAACTGCTAGGTTGGCAGGAGCTGGAGCTAACAGCGGCTGCTCACGCCACTCCCAGGGTTTGAACCTGGGACCTTTCGGTCTCCAGCTCAGTGCTTTAATGCACTTCGCCACCAGGTCTCCACAAATCCATACCCTGTTTCCCCTAAAATAAGACATCCCCAAAAAATAAGACCTAGTAGAGGTTTTGCTGAATTGCTAAATATAAGACCTCCCCCAAAAGTAAGACCTAGCTAAGTTTTTGTTTGGAAGCATGCCCGGCTCCCACCAAACAAAACACCATAGCATGCAGGATTGGTAAATGTACATACCAGTTGTATATGGAAATAATGGTAGTAATAAGAAATTCTTGACAGAAGTCACAGTTTGTCTGGTTTGGTTATGTTGGTTTGTGATGACAACTACTGTACAGTATAGAATAAATGTTCATTTTTTTGTTCAACAATAAATGTGAATTCTTCATGGAAAAATAAGACATCCCTTGAAAATAAGACCTAGCGCATCTTTGGGAGTAAAAAAAATATAAGACACTGTCTTATTTTCGGGGAAACACGGTATCTTACTTCAAAAACTAGAGTATTCGTAATTCTAGAAACTCTAAGGTAAGTGAGAGGGCATTCTTCGGATACCCAAGAGAAGTTTCAGATTAAGGATTAATTCATGCTAGTCTTAGTTGCCACTGGAAACCAACATGGTTTACAGATATCTTACTCATTCAGATAGCACTATGTAACACAATTTTTGTTCCTGGGTTATAAATGTCATTTTGTAATTGTTTCTATCATAATAAGATGAAAAAGGTTTATTAAACTGAAAAAACGTCATTTTTGCGGGACATCCTGTAGCACATTTTGCTATAGTTTTTCAATGAATATCTCATAGAGTCTCAACTAATTCAACATAGTATGTGGGATCCACAAAAATGAAATTTTGGGAGTAGAACAACTACTTTCAAAGTAAATACCACACAATTAAACAGGAATAACACTTTCAAACCAGGAACAGAAAATTTTTCATATTTTGTTACATAGTGTAATTTAGGAACACATCCACTGTCATCTAGGGATGTAGGCCTTCACATATTTACAACATTTATCACATGATTCCCATCAAATACATGCAACCCCTCCAAACCAGTTCATAGCCATATTAAAAACACAACATCAATAAAAAGAAATATTCACAGACTAAAAGCCAACAGCAGTGAAAAGTTCCATAAAAACCAGATGATGCCTTGTGAGCAATGCTAAGACACACTAAAAAGCCAAAGAAATAAAAAGGATCTTTTGCCTGGTGCCAGAATGATAAGAGCCAGCTTCAGGCAAGCCTTCGTGGAGAGCACTCTCCAAAGGGAGGGAGAAGGCCCAATCCCAGATTCCCTGCGTGTCTCACATCAGATGGCAAAAGAGATCTGCAAAAAGGAATTGAGGTCTTTAACAGCTCTAAGGTAGCCTCCTCTCACCCACGCCTCTTTTATAAAAGAGGAAAACCCCTTTTAAGGGGTCGATTTTCCAGGGCAAAACTATGGATCTTTATAGTTGATTTTCATTCTAAAGTCAATTCGACCTCCAGTAGCAAAGCTTGGGACAGTGATCACCCCACCATACCAAACAAATCCCAAAATCCAAGCCAAGACAAGTTATATTCAGTGCTTAGAGTAAACCATGCAAACAAATTAACTTTTGTGCAATTGGTTAGACTTCCAAGAGTTTTCTTTTTCATGATGCTTAGAAGCTCTGGCCAGACTTTAACTGTGCAAGAGCAATGGAAGAAGGAAAAAAATATAGAGCCTGGGAGTTTAAACAGCCATCAAAAGGCAAAGTGACGAGGCAGGAAACAACTACTATACAGCTGAAACGGGTTGTGTGATGAAATGAAGCTTCACTTATTTTCATCTAGCTTTAGAGCACCAGTTGCTGCTCATAGATTATCTCAAGCTACTTTCCCCTGTTACATGGGCTAGGGACATTTGCACCTATCTTAACTTGAAACATGTTTCAAGTACACAAAGCTCACTACAGGGAAGTTGGAGAAGTTCACACTTTGGCTATTTACACAGGAAGCTCAATAGCAACAACAACAACAACAAAGATGTATCATCTTTATGAGAGGGATAATCTACAGCCTCAATCTACATTATAATCAACTCCCTCTGATCCTATCCACTATCCAAAATTGCCTTCCAGATTTCATCAGATGGTTAGCTCTAATTTTAACTCGCTGTCCAATTTTTGCCTTTGCAAAATCCACTGTTCAATCCAGTTTCCAGTGCTCTTGGTAAATCCAGCATCTTTCTCCAAACAGTTCATGCATGGTACCTTAAATAAATACCATCCCATGTACAACATTATTCAGAATAGGCCATTTCCTTTGTTGAACTGAATCACAGCTCTTTAGTCACTATTCATGGACAAACAGGACTTTGTCTTAGTACTTGATTATTTGCTTAGCCTTGTGCAAAATGCCAATCAAAGAAAGGGAACATTCCAAGAATACCACCTCTCATCTAATAAGACACTGAACTGGGATCTAGTAAGTATCAAATAGTACCCTTTGCAATTGTTTACTTTGTAGATAATGATTCCCATTTGTAAGTTTATCATCTACAAAACCCAGAACCTAAATCAGTGGCTGATATCAGATCAGAAACTCCCCACTGGGCACACAGACTGGGTGACTTGGAAGGCACTGAACAGACTGCGCTCTGGCACCACAAGATGCAGAGCTGCTAACATTAAAAAATGGGGCTACGAAGTGGAGTCCACAACACGTAAGTGTGAAGAAGAGCAAACCACAGACCATTTATTACAATGCAAGTTGAGCCCTGCCACATGCACAATGGAGGACCTTCTCACAATGACACCAAGAGGCACTCCAAGTGGCCAGCTTCTGGTCAAAGGAAATTTGGTACAATGCCAAGTTTGTAACTTTGTTTATGGTTTCTCTATAAATTATAACTGTATTTTAAATTCACTTCTGACACAATACATAAATCTACAAAATGGAGATAATTACAATATGTCACAGAAATGGGCAGGTGTGACTCTGAAGTTTTTTTAATTGCCTACAAATCCCATCAGCTCTACCCAACTGGTGAGGGGTTCTGGGAGCTGTAGTTCAAAAACACCTAGAGGGCCGCAGCTGTACATCTTAATATGAATAATCAACAACAGGGAAATCTGGTCAATACTTCAAAGAAAAAAAATCATAATGCATTACAGCCAGAAAATGAACTCAAAGCTTTGAATGAACATTTTATACGCAAGAGCCTGGGCCCATCCATCCACTTGTAAAAGGTAGCTGTGCTGGCAATAATGTGGAACAGTCGACTCACTAGGTGAGACCTCATTCACTTGCCAGAGCAGCCAACCCAACTCTTAACTAGTATTGGTTTTAGTGGGTAAACACAAAGCGGAGAGGAGAACTTTGAGAGACGGCTGAGCTAGCTGCAGACAACCTTCAAAGAGCCCTTCCTCACTGTGGGAGGACGCTTACAAATACTCCTTGGTTATTTTGGCACGCCGTCTGTGCAAACACAAGGAAAAGAAGAAAGAAACCACAAAGATGCTTACCTATAATTTCCCTTTTTGCTCAGCTGCTCTTTAAAGTGCCCAAGTGTCAGGCTCTGGGCCTTTAACATCCTCCTATAGGGAATTTCTTCTCCACAGAAAAAATATGTGACAATCAACTCACTAGGCTGGGCGGAGTGAGTAGCAGGAAGTTTCTTTGGTTCTTTGTGACTGAAATATGGAGGGAGAAGGAGAGAAACAAGTTAAGACTCCACAAGATTCAGGATACAAAAAATGTGCAATTATCTGTCTCCTTTTTGTCAAAGAGGCCAATTATATGAGACCAAGTCCATTAAAAACATATAGCAGTTGAAAATTAAAAGCAAATCCTGGTGTCTATTAATATGGTAAAAGTTGAGGGGCTCCATGCCAGGAAAGAATTGCTAGTTGATGAACAGAGAGAGGAGGATTATATTGCTTGTAGAGCATTCAAATGAAGGGCATGACAAATAACACCCAGGTTTTAAAGCTCCAGCAATAATTACCAGCTTGAAAACAAAGTGAGAACGTTTACATGTGGATCCAGTTGGGTTCTAGAGCAAAGGTGGGTGAAGTGTAGGTTACACACAGCTTTCAAGTATTTTAAGGACATCTCAAGGTCCTGCCAGGCCCAATTCCAATATAGTTTGGATTTTTCCCTAACAAAAATGCAAAAAGGGGACTGTTCCCCATAACAACATTAGAGAGAGCAGTATAATCATGCTCATGGATTCCACTGATCTACATAAGTTCTTCTTTTCAACCAGAAAGTAAACCAGATGGTGACTGGGTTTATAAGCAAACATCACTACAATTAGCGATCGGAAAGCTAGGGGTATAACCCTACATTTGTCTACTCGGGGTAAGTCACAATAGCTGGGATCCAAAAGTGTACTAGTGGAAGACTTCCACTGGGGAAATGGAAACGTATGATCCCTGCTCTCCACACACCCTCCATGCACCCTCAACAGGGCTTGCCCCTTCGCCTCCTCTCCAGCCATGTACAAAACCCAAGCTCTGCTCCGTCCAGTTTTAGTTTCCCCAGTGATATGAGACAATGTGAAGGTTTTGCAAGGGCTGTCTGCATGTGTGAGAGATAATCTGTTACTGCAACCTTCCTGGTTGCAGTAACAAATTGGCTTCTTTTCTGGATGTACTTTTCTGGATGTACTGGCCTTTGAATTCCATGGACTTACTCTAAAGTGTACAGGTTCAAGATTGTAGCCACAGCCTCATTCCAACTTCTGGTCTATTTTATGAACCTTTTAGGAGTCTTAAGAAACTGTTGTCCCTGTCCTTGGACAGACCACACGGAGATATCGAGACTATCAGTCCATGCTGTATGACATCACCCAAGCTTTAGTCCTGTCTATGTTTTCTGATGCCATCTTTAGCTATAAAAGATGAGGACCAAATTAGATGTCTTGTAGTAATTTCTCATCCATGTGACCTCCCAGGTCACTTCCCTACAGTTTGAGTGCTGGTACCTTAAGAGACCTGCGTTCTTAACACTCAACATGACACGGAGCTACTTAAGCTTGTGTGAGCAAAATATTTGAATAAATATTCCTTGAGAGAGTGCTCAATTTATTGATAATAAAAACTGAAAAATATCTTCTGAAATTGGACAATCAATCTACTACTGATAAATCTTCTGCAATTTTCCATGAAGAGATTCAACAACCTTCTGTTTCCAAGTTTCTGTTTTAAACTCAATTTAATCAATTATTTTATAATTACTTCAAAACATTTGCATTGTTCCTAGGTGCCTTCAAGTTGATTTCACCTTATGGCAGCCCTATCATATGTTTGGTTTAGTTTTAGTTTTTTTGTTTGTTTGTTTTTTTGGTGACACGAGAGAGATTTGCCATAATGTTCTTCTAGGGGTGAAATTTGCCCAGGCTTAGCCAGCTGCTTTCCATGACTGAGTGGAGATTTGAACCCTAGTCTCCTGGAATCCTAGTGCGACATTCAGACCATTATGCCACACTGGCTCAAATATTTACGGATTTTATGGCTTTTAAAAAAACAAATACCCCTCCTACTGGGATGAAGAAACAGTGGCCTTCACGTTTATTGATATATCACTACTCTGGACCATTTGTCATGTTGCCTGAGGTGGTAGTTGCCCACAGATTGCCCACCTTTGCTCTAGAACTAGTGGTTCACTTCCCTCTCTTCCTCTTCTGTTGTCCACACATGCACAGACATTGAAAGTGAAAAGGAGAATAGGAGTCAATATTTTCTTAAGAGGAGGGAATGGACAAGGATGTAGATCTCCTATTTGCTGCTGGATGGCCTACAGGCACTTCTCCATTTCTTAGGCACCCTGTTTCCAAGCATCAAGAATAATTAAAGGTACAGTCTTGCCTATTTTATGGATGTGTATGCAGATGCTTCAGGATCCATCACTGAAAGCTTTGAGAGGTTTTAATTTAATCATGGAGATTCCCATGAATAGGAGCCTTGAATATTCACTTGAATACCAAGGAATATTCCATATATTCCTCTATACTGACAGGAATGAGGAAAGCTCCTGCTTATGTGGAGCACTAAGGATGCTGCTGGACTGATATTAGAGCTCTATCTTGTTGCATCAGATTCTGGGATACAGCAACAAGGCAGGCAGAGGTTTGGGACACTAATGCTTTAGTAGGAAGCGAAACAAGAGCAGATAGCCAAACTCTTGTCATATCTTGGGATCCTGAGGAAGTGAGATCCTCCTACAGAATAACAAACATCTCTACTACCCAGAGAAAAGCTACAGTGCCTTGGATACCATGGAGTCAACTTCTGAGGCCACGTTGACTTGGCATGTCAAAAGGTCATGAAGTCTTACTCCACAGTAATTTACTCTTCCTAATTTGTTCCAAGTCTTTGTAGAGTGGCTTTGGGAAAGGGGGGAGCTTCTAGCAAAGACAGCTGGTGGACTTAAGGTCAACCAATTAAAAATGAAAGGCTATAGTCAGGTGGCTTAGTTTCAACTTCAAACATTACTCATTGCTTAAGATGAAGAATGTAAGAAAGAAAACTTTAATTATTTAGACTGAAGCAGATTTCTTGTTAAAAAGAACTATCCTGTAATTAGATTAATCCAATCTTTGTCCACTTTACAGGAATGCAAGCTAAAAAAAGAACGAGTAGGCAAGACTTGCAGACGTTTTGTTCTTGTTTCACCCCGTCAAAAGGAAATAGCAGGCTACCAAGAAAGGGCTACAGTTTCAAAGCACTACTCCACTGATAAAATATGCATTAAAAAAGACAGTGAATATCTCTAAGCTGTACACGTTCCATATGGCAACACTCACTCTTCTGTTGCTACACTGGCATTGCAAAAAGGACCATTTCCTCCTGGTACGGAAGTCAAGTGGTTGCGATCCCTCGGCTGATTTGATGCTGAACATCTAAAAGTTTGGGAAGGGGAGGGGAGGGAGATAAAGAAAAGAATGATCAAACTTTAAAAAATCCTACCTGTACATCTAAGATCGTTGTGCTGAAACAATCAAGGGGAGAACTGAGGATGCTGAGGGCAAAAATATCCCTGTGTCTTCCAATGAAAAACAGCAAAGGCATCATTTGGCCAATTCATTGGATTCAGTTCCAGAAATGCATACATGGCCATTAAGGAAGCAAACAAATAAGGGTAGAATGTGGGATTCTAATTGTTCATGACAAGAGAGAAGGAGAGAAAGAGAGAGAGAGAGTGAGAGAGATTACAATTTCTACGGCACACTTCAGTCTCGCCACATCCTTGTTTCTAAATCCAGGACTGTGATAATTCCACATCACAAAGACACACACATATTGTGTTGTGCCATGAGATGAATTAACACAGAAATTGATTTGCAAACAAATTTATTTTTCAAGTACCCTAAATACTTGAGTATAAACTAAGTTTTTCAGCCCTTTTTGAAAAAGCCCCCCTCGGCTTATACTCAAGTGAGGGTCCTGGCCATCTTATATTCAGGTCGGCATATACTGGAGTATATAAGTAATCAGAGTTGGACAGTCTTATCTTATTGAAGTCTTTATTATTATTATCTTACATTACAGTTTTATGTAAATATTCAAAAACATTTAACCTACTGATGCCTCAATTAATGTAATTTTATTGGTATCTATTTTTATTTTTAAAATTTACCAGTAGCTGCTGCATTTCCCACCTGAGTCAATAAGTTTTCCCAGTTTTTTGTGGTAAAATTAGGTGCCTCATCTTATATTTGGGTTGGCTTATATTCAAGTATTTTTGTAGTTTCCTTCTCTAAAGCTCAAAGATTCTTCCAGGCTAAAATGCCACCAAGTTGGTGGGAATAATGTATGGGCACCGAGCTTCAACCCCAGTTCTTATCTCTAGAAGAGCTAAATGAATTCCAGAATTAGATTTTTCAGGATATGTTCATTCAAAAGTCTCAGGCCCCTTCCACACTGCCATATAAAGTACAGGTTACCTGCCTTGAATTGGAATTTATGGCAGTGGAGACTCATATAATCCAGTTCAAAGCAGATAATGGCAGTGTAGAAGGGGTCTCGTCATCATATATCATAGCCTATGGGGCACATCCAACCCTCAAGGGCCCTTTTTGACCACCTCCCCAAGTCCTTCCAACTCCTGCTCTGATATTTTGGTAAATTACTAAACTGCCATTTCTTGCAGCCTCCAGGAGAGGTAGATAACAAAGTCAATTTCCCATCCCTTCCCTAAACAGAAAGGGAAATGCCTCCAAAGTGATTGAAAATGACACAAGAAATAACTCCCAGTTCCCGCTTCCCAGCTATTTCAGGTTTCTGGTGGGATGTTACCGTTGTTTCTGTGGCTTGGATACTTCTGCTAGCCTGCGGCAAGCTTCCTCCAACTGAGCCAGGGTATTGGGTGGAGTCAGAGGGGGCATGGCCGGATCCTGGACAAAAGGGTGGGCCGGCTGAACGCCCCGTGGATGGCTGCTGCTCCCCCACAGGTGGTGACGGGCAGGACGTTCCCCAAGCCCGCCTCTGGAGGACTCAGAATTGTAGGCCTTCTTTGTGCTTTGTGTGCTGAAGAGAAAAAGACAGGGGAGGAAAGGTACAAGGTTATAAAAGCTGGAAAATATGACTTTAACAGCAGCTTCTGTTCAGTGCACTCTCTCTCTCAAAAAAAGGGAAAAAAAGAAAAGAAAAAGTCTGTCATAACATGAAAAGGGCCTCTTGCCAAAAACATGACATTTTTGTGGTTTTTCTGGTTCCGCAGAACAGCTTTCATATTAAACCAGAGGAGCAAAAGAGCTTCATTTGTTTTTAGTGATTGTAAAAATAGACAGCTGTGTAATAGATAAATATTTACCAGGAGCAAGAGTTGTTGCAGACAGCTTATATTTACCTATGGGGCTTGTGCTTGGATTGTCTTTCACTCTCCAGCATCCATTGCCAGACGTTCTGTGATCGGTCAGCCTCCCCCGCAGGTAGCTGCACCCCTGGAGGGATGGAGAGCCCTCCTCCTTCTCCACCTGGGAGGAGGACGCCATCTGGTAGCTTACAGTTCCTCTTCGGAAGCGTCCCTGTTCTGTTGAGGCTGTCACAAGAGAAGAGAGAGCATCACTTCAGCTTGTTACCACAACCGTTGATGCCTGAAACGTACACACAACATACATACACACCTCCCTCCAGCTCACCTTCTTCCCCTGTCTGCGCTCTCTCTCTCTCTCTCTGATCTCTCACACACTACCAAGAAACTCTGTGTTTTAGAAAGCTGACATGACACACACAATCCAGTCAAATTGTCCCATTCCTACACACTCTCTGCACCTGTCACTTGACTTCAGAATTTGCCCAGGAATGAACTTACCCGAAGGGCTCCAGCTGCGCCATAGGAAGTTCCACCCCTTTTGAGTGACCCTTGCACTTGGAGTAGCAATAGTAGTCGCTCCCTGAAGGACCCAAGCATTGGGCTCGTTGTGCTGCCTCTGCTTCTATCTGCTCCTTTGTTTTGGGAATGGTGTGGTGGTGGATGTAGTGATGGTGAACATGCTTGGTTGTCTGCTTGGTGACAAATCCTTTGCTGACAAGAGCACAGGCATTGGGTACAGAGGCTGTGCCAGGTGCCAGGAGCAATTTACCACCTGGGAAGCGGTCTGGGGAGCGTGCGCGAGGACTATGCCGTCCCATGCCGGGAGATTGGCACCCCGGTGTCTTCAGCACCCGTGAAAGATGGTCATCCAGGATAGCCTGGGGATCATCCTCATAGCTGCCGGAGGGGAGGAGAGTCAGGGGATGCTGTTGATGTTGGATAGGTGTAACTTCTCGGGTGGCCTGTGAGCTGACAGGAACATCAGATCCCTCCTTCTCTTCATCCTTCAGAGGAAAAACATAAGAACAACCAGTCAATGAAACAATTATGCTGAAAATGGGATAGCTAGTCACTGCCACAGGAATTCTTGTTATGTATTTATTCTGTCAACCAAGCTCACCCCCCCCCACCCAACCCGACTCCATGACACTCAAGATAATTAATGGCGCTAAAATCAGATAAAAGCAAATACAATTAAAATGTAAAAAGCAGATGAAAGGCACATGAGCAGAGAGAAACAATAACACCCAACCTGTCAAAGCCCTCCTCCCCGAGCCACAACCCACCTTTGATGCCAAAGGCCCATCTAAATAGGAAGGGGGGTGCCTGTCAGCGGAAAGGCAGCCTCGCCTTCCTCTCAGAGCCTGGGTGTGGTCAGTGAGAAAACCCTCTCTTCTATCACCATCAACCACAGGCAGCTAAAGAGGAGAAAATGACTTTCCTCCAAGATACCTTAAGATCCAGGCAGGCTTATATATTAGAGCATATAGTCAACTGGCCAGCACTAAATTACATACAGACTGGTGACCAGTAGGAGAGCCCCACGTCCTTCCACAGCGTTATGGATCTAACAAGTTCCTACATGCTTTTCAAAAGGTGGTTATTCTCACATATAGCAGTTTGCAGCTCTGTGGTAATTACACACTTCTTAACACCCAGAAGAGGGAAAGGACAGACCTGTGGAATCAGGTGGGTTGGTTTATTCGATAATAAGAGTGATCCAAGAAGACGCAAGGAAAACCTGCCTTGAGGTTTCATGAGATGGGGTGGGGGTCTTTAAATGCAAGGCAATGAAAACTGACAATTGCTCTGTGTTACTTAGGACATGATGAATTACACATTCAGTACTTTAGATACCTCAACACCCTCTTCTGGCTGCCCTCCTAGCACTCTCATGCCCCCAATGGTGGGTGTATGGGGGGTGGGGGTGGAATAGGGGACTTCACAGCAGGCACCCAAGATGAACAGGTTAATCCACCTACCTCTGTGATTTGCTGCAGCCTCTCCTCCAGAGAGTCCATGGTCTCTTGTTCCCGCTTGAGCTTTTCCAACCGAGAAATGAGCTCGGCGGCAAAAGCAGCTGGTTCCACGGGGGTCATTTCCCTAGGAAGGCGATGAGTTCTCTACACAGAGCGGGGACAAAAACAACGAGCCATGTTTAGGAGGCGGCAGAAGCCACGGCAGCTTAGCTCGAGCGGCATTTCTGGACCCGTTAAGCTTGTTGTGTCTCCATGTTTGGATGAAAAGACGACCGCAACTAGGCATGGTCTGCTCTGGATTTTTATGAGCTAGTGCTGTGGCCTCATGGAGTGACATCCTCCCCAATAGCGTTTGCCTTCGGCAGGAGCAGTTGGTCGCACTCCGAGGAACCCTGCTTGTTCTCTCTGTAGTACAACCAGCCCATCAGTAGCTACTCTGAAGTAGAAAATCTTCAAAGACTGTTGTCAAACATCAAATAAAAAACTCTGAGGTGGGAGGGAGAGGACTTTAACTCAAGGAATAAAAGTGGGAGTATAAACAGAAAGGAGTTGGAAATTAAAAAAAAATAAGATGGGGGAGAAAAAGGGAAGGGAACTGGGGAGGGGGAGAAAAAAGAAGTCAAACGGTTGCAGATCAGAGAAGTGCTGGTAATTTATTTCCTGGCTACACACTGGGCACCTTTGAGGTAGTGTTGTCTCAACAGTGTCCTAGATCTCTCTTCTCTTCTCTCTCTCTCTTTCCCCCCTCTCTTTCACCCCCTCCCTTGCCCTCCATCTCTTTGTACAGAAAATGAAGGAAGCTGCTGCAGGCAAGCAGCGATACACTGCTGAGCGTGCCTGCCTCAAGCAGATCTATCAAGGGAAAAGGGAACATCTCCAAATCAAGTGTAGAATATAAAAAGGCAAATGAGAATTTCTGCCAAAAAGAAGCAAGGAATGAGGGAAAGCTGTTTCCTATCACTTTCCCCCCTCGTATGCCCAGAAGCACCCCCATTTATTTCCTTTACCCTTAAATTCTGCATAAACACACACACACACCACACACTTTTTAACAGCCGAAAGCTGAACTGCCAACTCTTTCACATACTACCCATGAGATGAGTAAGGCTTCTCTCTTTCTCTCTTTCCCTCTCTCTCTCTCTCTCTCTCTCTCTCTCTCTCTCTCCAGCAACCACTTAGCTTCAGAAATGATGTGAGGGTAGAAAAAGGCCACTCTGCTGGAAATTGTCACTCTTACACAAGCTGGCTCTATTCAGTTCCCTGATCAAAGCACTGCCTTATAGAGAAAGTCGATTTGCACGCCCCAGGACAAAATAATCTAATTTACAAGCAGAGGCTATAGAACTTTCTTTATAGAAGAGGAGCAAAAATATAATAAATAAATAAAAGGAGCATACAGGCACAAAGCGATTCCAAAGATCATATTCATTCTTGTGTATATATATGTGTGTGTGTCTAGTATATACACATACATGCAAACATATATATTGAAATACTTGCTTAAGAAGACAGCAGGAAGAGGAATTTGGTTACTCTAATCATAAGGCAAGTTTGCATTTGTCAGTTTAAACAGTTTCATAAAGAATTATTCACAAGAATTACACCAGCACCTTTATGAAACCTATGGTGCTCTAGATAAGAGGGTGAGTCAAATTTCAAAGATGCAGAATGAAATTAACTACCTGCCTTGAAACCAAGAGCCACTCAAAACTTATTTTTAAGGGGGGGGGGGTGAAGGAAGGTACCAATATTTGCTACAACTGTCCTCTTTTTTTGTTGAAAAGGCTGAGAAATGTATTTCCTGCCAAGACATTGCTAACAGTGGGAGAAATCCTGGCTCTACTCAAATAAATAGGAGAACTCCCAGGGACTTCAAATGAGGACAGGATTTCTCCTGGTGGGATTTTCTCTCTTTGATGTCCTGAAGCAGAGCAGAAGACGTGAAGCATTAACCTTAAATAAATACATATTTTGTAAAGCAATGGAAGTAGCGAAGAGACCGAAGAATATCTTGCCCTCAGCTACCCAATCTATGGCTTGGATAGGCAAGAAGCAGGCATTTTACAGTGACCCTTCATAGGACATGACAGAAATGCTTCTAGAAGACAGATCTGTAGTAAAGTGTGTTTGTTGTATAGAGGAAGAATATGATTTCCACCCAGAATTTATCCTTTTAAGAGTTGTGCCTGGAAACATGTAATTCCAGATCATGCAAGACACAGAGATGTCTGTAACAGGGAAAGGAATCAAGCAATAGGTCTAACCACCCTGGTGCACACAGACATCTGCAGGGATTTTGGAATACATCTCCCCCATCATCCCTAGCCAGCATAATCTATGGTTAAGTGTGGTGGGGATTTGTTGTACAAAACATCCAAAGGGTGCCAGGTTGCCCTTCCCCTGAAGGCAGAGACAAGGAAAGATTCAAAAGAAGTCCTGTTGGATCAGGCCAAGATTACATCTGGGTCTGCAGTCTTTATCGAAGAGAAAATAAGCAGAGAATTCTGAAAACTCACAAAGAAAAGGATCAAATGCAGTCAACAGATAGCCTCCATGCCAGCTCTGGGCAAATGATAACTAGAGCAGAGCTAAAGGTTGGGTCAGCTGGAGCCATGTCCCATTGCCCATGCTGGCTGAAGAGGAATGAATCTGCAAATCCAACTTGCAAAGGGATAGAAAAGGCTGAAGGATTTATCCAAGCTACCAAGGAGGTAGTTTTTCTACAGACCATGGAAACGTTTGGGGGTGTGGAATAGGGGCAAGGGTTAAGGTAGAATTAAAAGTTTCAGGTTCAGAACTAAGATTTGCCCATTTTATCGGGGATTTAACTATCTGGAAATGCCCCCGCCCCAGGAGGTGAGGGTACTCTGCTTTATAGCACTTGCATAAACACCTTTCTTTGCTGCTAGCATCTTAGTTTGGTATTTGTTGTCCAGCACCCACATATTGACCAACTGCTCTGAACATCTCTCCAAAATGGTGCAAACTGGGGAAAGACTCTCGAAGAAGGGCAGAGGACATGGAACCCACAGATTACAGATAATGATCAACGTTGGGTGACTGGAGAAATGTCAGGCATGAGGGCCGGTCAATCCTTGGATGAGGGGCCCCCAAAGATTACCAGCTGTTGTAGATTATATCTCAGAGAAAGTTGACAAAGCCGCCTTTGAATAGTGCTTGCCTAGGACACCCCTATGAAGTTAATGGAGTTACTATAAGTTGACAGTTCAACCATATGGCATTTCTCCTCCACCATTTAGGTGAAGTGGAACCTCCATAAACATCAAAGTAACTAAAAAGTTACAGTTTCTGGGCAAGAAGAATGAAGCTACACCACATGACCCTTGCCATAATATACCTTTCATAGTTAAAAGACATTATTTTCACCATTAACCTCTGCCTTAACAGCTAGATATGGGTTCCATGTTACACAAAAAACCACAAAATTTAGTCCCTTTCCTACACAGACATTCCTGCTGAGTTAAATGACCAAACTCGTATAACACAGATTTCTGTGTTTCCTGTGATCTAAGTTGATGACTAGAAGAAGCCTAAAACATAAGGCCTACTACTTCCAATGAAAACATGTCCACCTGGACCAGGTATCCCTAACATCTAACCACTCTTCTTGGACAGGAAAAATGAAACAAAGGCTGATCATAACCACTCAACCATTTCCAAGACTTCTCTGCTTTTCCTATCATTTCAAGGCCACATATTTTAGCAAAGTAATCAGTTGTACTTACCGGAAAGTGAGGTAGAGAAACTTGACCATTGGCCTTGACACTACGATGCATTTCCCTCTGGAGCTGTTTTTTGCTTCCAAGTCTATAAGGAGGGATCCCATCACTAAAAGTGGGGGAAAAAACCATAAAACATCAAAGGAGGGGTCAATCAAGACATTCTAAACTGCAGTTAAACAGACATTTAAACATTTTTTCAAGGAACAGTGATTAAAACAAACTAGCTCTACTCCGGGCCATGATGTTTCAGATTATTTTTTTCTAAAGCAGAACTTGATAGACTTCCTCAGATGCCCTTGTACGGCGCGGACATTGTGTGGCTTTCCAAGTTGCTGGACCACAACTCCCAGAAACCCTCACCAATACTGGCCAAACTGGGATTTGCTAACCAATAATATCTGTAAAGCCAGACATTTCTGCCCCTGTTGTAGCTGCAATGGAGTAAGGAGGAACAATGAAGAAAAGGGTTAAGTACTCTTTCAATCTGGCCCCATAAAAAGATGGAGCCAGGCCAAAAACAAAATCAAACTTTCAGTTAATTCATACTTGAAGAAATTGTTCCTTCATTTCCACATTTAAACTCCAGTAAACAAATAAGAATTTTCTGAGCAAACTCCTGAAGACAAAATGAAGTATGCTCTGTTTGTTAGGTACTATTATCTGGTTCTTATGGCTTCCCAACCCACTTGCTCCTTATTATTTCCATCACTTTGTTGAATTTAGATGACTTTTTGTGCACTAGGCTAGGGAAAACAAGGAAGAAAATACACAATTTAAGTTGGAAGCTCTTTTTTAGTCTGCCAATGCATATCAAAATGATGTACTAACTGGTTCACTGTGCTATGTTGAAGCAGGAGCAACATGTATCGACTGGTGCAGATTTTAGACCCATTTATACTGTAAGAAGAAAGACAGAGGACTTTAGGCCCTTCCAGATTGCCTGCTCTCCACAATCAGCTTGCTCTCCACAATTACACTCATAAAATAGGAGAAGAGCATGGTGTGTTGCACATATATAGAATAAACTAGCCAATGGTTAAGAATGCTAGAGGTTGCAATGCACCAACATCTGATGAACCATGTGATTGCTATTCTGAAGTGAATAGATGGTTTCTTAAGCTGTTAGTCCTCAAATAGCAAGTCCTCTTGAACAGAGTGGCACTTAATTCAAAGAATACATAAATAAGCACATCTGCCAAATTCAGAAATGTTTCAGAGCTTCTTTCAGTAAAATTCATTCATATAGTATGAGCCTATACCTGCAGACTAATATCTGCAATTTCACCTACTGACATCCAACAAAATACTCTCTAGACATTTTCTAAGTCTTCCAGGTTCTATGCCATGTTTCCTCTGAAAATTACCACAGAACCACATTGGAGGATGTAGCAAATCCCTACAGAGGATGCCTCTTTAGGAATTTT
Source organism: Anolis carolinensis (assembly GCF_035594765.1). Taxonomy (NCBI): domain Eukaryota; kingdom Metazoa; phylum Chordata; class Lepidosauria; order Squamata; family Anolidae; genus Anolis; species Anolis carolinensis. The sequence continues at coordinate 177,098,428 of NC_085842.1, read as the reverse complement.
CTGGGTCATCCAGGGGCATCTGTATCATAAATTTTGGCAAGTCATTCATTCCACTAGGGTTCTCTATTATCAAATTCAGGAATGTATTCAAAAAAAAGAGAACACACATTCTGAGTACAGCTAAGAGGATGACTGGTTGTGGAGAGCAAGCAAAGAGGTAAAAAAAGATCTATAATCTAGGAGGGCCTAGTGTCTAACCTTCACAGTGCTGTGAGCAAACTACAGTCACTCACCCTCAGATACAATTATTCCCATATCTACCCTAACAAATGGGACAACTAGGCTTACAAAGATGTATGGCATAGGTGGGAATCATGTACTTCCATATATTGTTGGGCTGCAAGTCCCATCAGCCCTGAGCAGTGTACTCAATGATGAGAAATGTTGAGATCTATAATCCAAGAACCTTTGGAGGACTGCATGATTCTTACCCCTACATGGCCTTTCCCACTTCACTCAAAGGCCACGGTTTGCATCGGCCATGGGGAACCCTTGATAGGTCACCTTTTAAGCTTCATTTGCATGTTCTCAGTCAAAATAATATTTCAAGGCCATGCTACAGAACTCCCCATAAATTCATACCAGAGTGCAGAAAAGCTAAAAGCCTTTTGAAGGTTGCTTCAGCTGCAATTCCCATCTACCACAGCCAGTAGTGAAAAATGGGAACCATAGGTCAATGAATTCAGGAACGTGGGAAGCTAGCCCTTTTTGCCTTACACTGATGAAGACTGACCAACCTGATCATTTTGAATCCTGCTTAGGTGTTTTTAACCTTACTGGGTGGTTATTCAAGTAATTTCTTTCCTTTACTCAGCTTAACAGTAAATCAAGCACATCAAGGTATTATTTTCTTTTTTCCCACTTCACAAAGAGCCTTATACTTAGCTTTAATGGTTTCCCCCATTATGAACCAGATTGGGAGGTTGTAACCAATAGTCTTAAAGTACATGCTGATTTATATTAAAGCTGCATATCTGTTCAATTCAGAAGGTATAGATCAAGTGAGTGAAGAGAAACAACCCACTTCCACGTTCTGTTGTCAAAAGTTTTTGGAGCTTTTTTAAAATGTGGCATTTCATTCTGAACTCTCAAAAACCCAAATGTAAGTTGGTATCTACTGAAAAGCATTCCATTCAGACCAAATGGCTTGTCTTTCAGCTGAGTGCTCAGTCCTTTCAGCCTCCCAAACAAATGTGTTTTAATACCACTTAAAGTTGTTCTATAGAGCCACGTCTTGAGCGACAGCGTAGCACACAGCTGCCTGATTGCCAGGATGGCTGCCTGCTGGAACACCAGCACTTCTCCAACATTTGCATTGGATACATATTGTTTTCTGGAAGCAATTTAGAAAGGTCGAATTTAATCTACAGAGGCCAAAACTCTTAAGAACCCCAAAGAGACTGCCTTCGCTCTTACAAACATCTCATTGCAATCTTACAAGACTGTTAGAAAGCTATATTATCATGCTGCTGGATGAGCTGTTCCAGTGGCAGAATACAGTACACAAGAGACATGTGACATGGGTCAAAGCTAAACATCTTTTTGAAGCATTACATTTTCTCGTCTGGTGCTTTTTTGTTGTGCATTTGTGTATAGCAAAATGTATATACCATTTTCAGTATCAGGGAAAGCCTACCTAGTTTACAGAACTAGTAAAAACAAGTTAATGTGTAAGGAGTGCAGCTAAAGACAATGTCAAAAGATGGTGCCTGCCAACCAGAGTTAAAGAACCCGACCACAGCTTTGGCTAATCCAACATTTCTTCTAATTGGGAAGAAATGCATTGAAATAAATGGAATTTAAGAATTTTTATTCTTTGCAGTGGATCTACATTTGATAGTAATTAAGACTGGACTTTGAAATGTCTCACAGGCAAACCAGGATCTCAGCTTTCCTGAAGACCTTCTGCCTTCAATTGCATATGTTCATTTTCATCTCCACAGTGCAGCAGCTATACAAAATGTCTTAATTCAAGCATCATGGCAAAATGGGATTAGCAAATGTGAAGGTTTGTAAATCAGCATCAAATCATGATTTGATAACCTGATTTGGCAATTTTGTTTTTTAAAAAAACATGGTTTTTGAGCTGATAGCAAGTGCCTTTGACTGCTGCCTTCTTTGCACAAACTCTGCTTACATTAAAAGCAATTTCATCTGAAGCAATGATCAGTTAAACCAGAATCAATGTCTGGCTTACTACATTAAGCCACAGTTCCACAGTCAAGACATAAGTGCAGAATGATGAGTCAATCCAAGTCAGGGAAATCATAGAATCATAGAATAGTAGAGTTGGAAGGGACCTCATGGGCCATCCAGTCCAACCCCCTGCCAAGAAGCAGGAAATCTCATTCAAAGCACCCCGACAGATGGCCATCCAGCCTCTGCTTAAAAGCCTCCAAAGAAGGACCACCACAGCCCGGGGCAGAGAGTTCCACTGCCGAAATGGTAACCATGAATAATATTGTGGCACCATAAAGACTAATATGTTCTATCTGGAATACCCTTTCTGAAAAGTTATAAAAAGGAAGGGACCTCATGGGCCATCCAGTCCAACCCCCTGCCAAGAAGCAGGAAATCTCATTCAAAGCACCCCGACAGATGGCCATCCAGCCTCTGCTTAAAAGCCTCCAAAGAAGGACCACCACAGCCCGGGGCAGAGAGTTCCACTGCCGAAATGGTAACCATGAATAATATTGTGGCACCATAAAGACTAATATGTTCTATCTGGAATACCCTTTCTGAAAAGTTATAAAAAGGCTGCAATCTTTCGTGATCCTACAGTAAAGGTGACAAATGCTATCTTTGTCTGTATTAATAGAGGCTGTATTTTCCAAGCCAGGAGAGTAATCGTCCCATTATATTGTGTGCTTGTCATACCTCATCTATCTTACTTTAAAAAAACCTTGTTAATTTTCAAGATGCTGCTGATATTATTTCCCATTTTTGCTGCAATGGATTAACACAGCTCCACCTCCTGGAATTTGGAAATCATGGCTTATGAAACCTGGATGAATGTCCAACTCCCATCATAAAAACAAACAGCTTGGGTGAACATTTCATAAAGCCAAAAAGATGTTTAAGTCAACGTAGAGATTACATACTTGTCTCTCTCTGTGGCATGCTGTCCCATGTTGCTATGCTTTAAAATTGCGTGACGTAATTCCAAGTAAACTGGGTTTCAGGGAAAAGAAACAACATGCCATTGCATTCCCTCCAAACTTTGCTGAAATTGTGCCTTGGGAGATGCTGTGCTCCTATTCTGATGCTGCTAACTATAGAAACGTCATCATTGATATACACATACCATGTTCTTTGGACTTCATTCTGTTACCTATACAATATAAGACAAGACATTTTACTGCATTTTACACTCATAGTTCTCTTTGGTAGAATTCTGTCAAAGAGTTCTGCTCATACTGACCATCACCTTTGGCCAGGAGATGGGGGGTTCCTTCCTAACTATATACTGTCTATTATATATTTTTTGTTTGATACTACAAAATATGGTTCTCCCTCCTGCAGTCATTTGGTGCTATAGGCAATTTTCTGCAGTGGTTTTGATTTTTGTTTGTGTTGATCTTTGGTCTGGTTTGCTTATAGCTGAGTCAAATGTAGTAAAAGAAGGGAGTTGTAGTCTATCACCATCTTGAAAGGCACAGCTTGTCTACACTAGAAATTGAGGGTGATAAGTACCTCCTGATATTTCTCACTCTCTTTCAGTACTTTGGATGATGTGGAACTGATATAATTAATGTGTCTCACCTGGGAAATTCTTCTGAATAGAGTAAAATGTATTTTTATTATATCAACTGGGAATTCAAAAACTCCAGTGGAGAAATGTAGGAATGCAAACTGAAGGCTATAATCCTATACATACTAACCTGGGACAAAGTCCCACTGAACTCAGCAGGGTTTACTTCTGAGTTGTCAAGTTTAGATCTACTGTATATACTGAAGTATAAGCTGAGTTTTTCAGCTTTTTTTAGGGCTGAAAAAGCCCTCTTCGGCTTATATGCGAGTGAGGGTACTGGTCGGCGTATACTTGAGGTTATAGGTAATCACAGTTGGATAGTCTTATCTTAAATTATAGATTATGTAAATATTTAAAAACATTTAACCTACCGATGCCTCTATTAATGTAATTTTATGGGTATCTATTTTTAGTTTTATTTTTGAAATTTACCAGTAGCTGTTGCATTTCCCACCCTTGGCTTATACTCAAGTTGGTAAGTTTTTTGTGGTAAAATTAGGTGCCTTGGCTTATATTTGTCAGCTTATACTCAAGTATATATGGTACATTTGATCACCAATTAACTAGTTACTTGCCACACAGCAAAATACTTCTGGGACACATTACCTTGGCCAGACAAGCAGTCCTGCCACAAAAGCAATATCCATGGCATACTATAGCAAAAACAAACAAATAAAACAGGACAGCTGAACCATCAAACCAAATAAAGTTTTTTTCCTGCTTTCTTACATTTGCTAACTTTAGTCTTTAGGTGCTGCCAATAAAGCCAATGCACAAACAAGAAAAAGACCATTACACAATTCCCCAACAGATCCACAAGTGAAATGGCAATTATGAATGTAAGACAGGAGAGGATGCCATTCCAAATCTCCATGGGGAAGGAAATTTAAACTTCACTGCTTTGAAGGCAGAACAGTATCACAGCGATCTTGGACTTGACAAGTGTTTCTACATCCTGGGAGAGAGGGCAGCAAAGTTCTGTCAAATGTGGCAAATCTGTCAAGGCTGTAAGGAAGGAGAAGAAGCCAGGCCATCAACTTCCTTTCCACTGTTTAGATGAACTCACAAACAGCAAAAACCCCATCAAGAACCACTCTTACTCTGAGTCAAAAATAATTTACAGGGCATCAATGGATAATAGGGCACTTTGGTACAAAGGGGAAAAAAGAGGGGGGAAAGAGACTATCAGAGGAAGGAATAGAAGAGATTAAGCCTCTGTCCCATGTAGACTTGCAGAGTAAAACAAAGCTGTAAGATCAACAAATCTGACACTTCTATCCACCTCACTCAACTTAGACAGTGAGGAAAGCTGGTGAGAGTTGTAGACCAACAATGTCTACAACAATGTTCCTGTTTTCAAGTACAGCTGACCTTCTGAATCCAGAGATTCAACCATTCGTGCTTGGGGGAAAATTATTTCAAAAAGCAAATCTTTATTTTGCCATTTTATGTAATGGACACCAATGCATATAACTGGAGCAACTATAGATTTTGATATCCAGAGAAGAGCCTGGAATCAAATCCCAGGAGATATCAAGGGCCCCCTACACTGGGGAATGAATGAAAGCAAATTTAGGAAACAGAAGGAGTTAAGGGGATGAGTGAAGTGATGAGCAACACATGGAAAGGACTTGTGGCATGTGGCTTGTCTTCATGAATCTTGTTCTTGGTCTTTGTTCCAGCACTTGCATGATCCAGAGTAGCAGAACTGGGCAAAATCTCTGGCTGAGACCAGGAACAGTAGCAGTCCATTTAGAGACGCCAATAGTGGGCTTGGAGGAACAAGTTCTCCAATTATTACTAGATACCTGGAAAGAGGAGCAACTAGCTACAGAGCACATGCTAAAGTAAACGACAACAACATTACGGTCCATAGACCAATCAGTAAATAAACAGTCATTTTGAATTCTCCCATCTCAGGAGAAGTTCATTGTACAAGATACAGCTACATGGTTTCAAGTAATAACCCTATCAGAGGTGAGTTGCTTCCTCAGCCTTGTTGCCACTGCGAGGAATTTTGCCACTATGAGAGTCACCCTGTGGCACTTGTCCTCTAAAAGATATCTAACAATCCTCTGCGGGAGATGGCTAGTCATGTGGGACAGATATGCTAAAGTAAAGATTCTCCTGCCAACGCTAGCTTTTTCGAGTGTTATACAGCACGAGACAAATGTGCAGCTGAACACTAACCCAACATAACTCGGCCACTCTGCTTGTGAAGAAGGAAAAGTTCCTTGCAATGAACACACAGCAAAAAAAGATTCCCTTTAAGTCTTCCATGAAGCACTGTATCTCTCTCAGTCTCCCTGACACCCTTTACCATTCACAGAGCCTTCTGATCATCCCAAATGTTTTGAATACCCCTTAACCCAGTTATTTGGATAAAAGAGGGTGTCCTTTTAATTGGCTTGCTAAAACAGTCACTATCTTGGAACAAGATGTTAATTAAAATTAAATAAAAAGCCCTGGTGAATCCCATTTCAGGAAGAGGGTGACATTACTTAACAACACAGCAAAACAGAACTGGGAATCCTAATGAGCCCTAGAGGACTCTCAGGCTACCATGTGGAAGACAGAAAGGCATGGGAAAAAAATAAGAATGCACAATACTGCAATGAAGAGAAGACCTGCACATGCAGCTTGAGTTTAAAAGAGAGACAGATTTGTTATTGCTGTTTATTGCTCTCAGGATCCCTGGAAAGGTCTTTTCCAGCTTATGGTTACACTAAGGAGAATTCTTGGCAGAATTTTTTTTCTGGGGACAAGGGTCCCTTGCCTTCCTCAGTCTGAAAGAATGTAACTTGCTCAAGGTCACCCAATGGTTTCATGGCCAAGCATTCCTACACCACTCTCCAGTCACACAGTTCAATACTCAAACCACTACACCACACCTTGCACATTCAGCTGTGTGTAACATAGGAGGCAGAGAAGTGATGGGACTTGAGAGTGTCCTGTTTTAAAAAAGCCTTGCTTTGCCACTATTTTCCAGATGATATCACAGAGTGGCTGTAAGGCTCAACTAGCATTCCTTCATATGGACCATGTTGAACATCTTGGAAGAAAAGTGGAACACACCCCTTATAAAGATTAGCTGTATCCCTCTTCTACAATGGTAGCCATTGTAACAATTTTAAATTTACTTCAAGCCTGCTCTGCATTTTATTATTTTATTGTATCTTCCGTATTTTAACACTGGGATATTGTAAATGGCTTTTATATCAATATCTTTAAAAAATGTTTAAATATGAAGAAAGCATACAGACAACATATAAATATTTAGAGGCATTTAAAAAATATGAGCCAACCTATCCAAAATGCTATGGTTTTATGTATGGAAGCGTGTTTAAAGATAACTACTAATGCTCATTTCAGTGCAATCTCCTCTTTTTTCTCAGCAGTACAAGACTGGTGCCACAATCCTGGTGTGTGTGTTTTAAATTCTGGGCAGAAAAACTGCCTGGTTTTTTAGGCACTGAGTAGCACAGTTTAATTATAAACATTTTAACTAACCAGTCTGGTGCTAAGCCAATCTGTTTCTGGGGAAACACTGGTTTTGAAGTCTTCTTTCCAGTCAGCTGCCATTTAAGCTGAGCCAATTATCTTAGCCTTTTGACTTAGATGTGCCTGACCTAACCTGAATGTAGTTTCACTGCTTCTTTTGAAATATCAGACTCATGCACATATGCATTCACTCCCATCTTCATTTGGCAATGGCTCTGAAACGGAGCCTGTGATCTTGCCAACATCAAAAGCCTGGTTTGTAAGATAAGGTAATATTTGAAGTTCGCTCAGCAGTATTCCCCTGTGTCCAAAGTAAATCCATAAATAAGATATAACCAAATAATAAAAAGTCCCCTTTCGTCTCTTTCTTTTTCTCTCCTTCCTTCCAATCAGGAAATGGAAATTTACATTTTCCCAATGCTTTGTGGCCAACACCAAAAAGGAGAGAGATTAAACAACAAAAACAAATCCACAACATTGACCCTTGGGGTTAAATCTGAATTCAGAAGAGGAAAGCATAGATTTTTATTCAAGGAAATCCACCTGGGGCTGCCATGAGAACAGACCAGATCATAACTGGCTTCAGAAGTCTTTCTGTTCCTTGATTTGTACCCAGCACACAGCCATTGTGCACATGTATTCATGTGTGTACACACACATATGCAATCTGGCAGCTAAATCGCTCCAGCAAAGAGTTGTGATGTGGTGCCCTTGCATCAAAGGTGGCAAATCCATCACAGCAGCCACGCATTTCACCCTACTCCCCATCTGCCTCTCCCCCACACACATCTGCTGCCCCTCGCCAACCTCACAACAAAACTTTGAAGAACAACCAACACATTCACCCCTCCCACGATTACTCAAGTTTCCCTTCCAGACGCCCACGGCCAAGAAGAAAATTCAAACACAAAACCTTGGCCCACGTGTTGGTGTTCCTCCAATGCCAACAGCTGCTAAAGCAGATCAACATGCTTTTGATTTTAAGAGTTTGGAGCATTTAGCCACGAAGCTCCCAAAAAAAGGGGGACTGGTTCCTATGGACTGGCACACATACACAAACACACACATGCACATCCCCCTGCGCAACTTTGGGAATGCTTCTCTTCTGACCAGACTACAGGAAATTCAAACATTTCTAAAGGCTTCAAGAGGGGCGGGAGGGAGGGAGATGGGAAGTTTAGGATCAGCTTGCAGCAGGAACCTATTTAAACGTGTCTTGAGTTTGGGGCGGCTGCTCTCTAAAGCTACATAGCCCTTCTGGGTTCTATAGAAATCCATGCTGCACCCCGCAACCCCTCCCTATATCTTGAAGCTCCCAGCAGTTTAATCAGGCAAGCTTCCCCTGCTCCTCACAGCCTGTACCGGCTATTGTTATGGCAGGAAAAAACAGCCAGGCCCCTTTCATGCCTGGCTTTAAGGGGAGCTCCTATTCACTTGTTCAAGTAAATTTCAAAGCAGCCTGCTACCCTCTTATCCCCTCTAAGCTCCCCTAGACTAACAATAGGCTGAAAGCGATTCAGTTAAGCCTTTCATCCACCATGCACTTTATTTCTCACTCAGTGCTCTCATCTGTGTAAGGCCCTACAATTGGCATTGCTGTGAAGAGAGAGTATAATCCCAGCCCGGCATGTCCCAAGTGACCCAACACTGGTCCAGAAATGACTAACTCAAATGAATGCTCTGTTGACACATGAGCACATACAGACCCTACCACAGCTAGGCAAGAGAAATTTAAACAGGGATGCAGTTTAACCATACACACACATACACAATCATCAAATGGCAATTCTGTACAATAGTCAAGAAGAAGTTGCTTTTCCAAAATAATTTTTTAAAAACCCAAATACAGCAACAATTCTCTCTACTCATTTAACAACAAAAATAAGGTGAATCCACCCAGGGACTACTTTTTAATATAGGTATTTTCATTAAGGCCATGTATGCATGAAAGGATTACAGCAATGGAGATATGCTTCCAACAGCAGATGTCAACTAACTTCTGATACTTTTTTGTTTGAATTAACTGCCGGATTCACGCAAGTATTGCAAATAGAACCCGAAACAAAGACTCCATATCTGTGTGCTGAGGCTGTTTGTCGTTGTATTCCTCCAAGACATTTCTGACTTATGACAATCCTAAAGCATGATTTTTTTCAGGTTTGCCTTTGCCTTCCTCTGAAGCACAGTCACCCAGTGGCTTTATGTGACAGAGCAAATATTTGAACCCTGGACACTACAGGCAGAGTACAATACTCAAATAACAAATTCTTTGTGTATGACCACTGGAAGCTGAACACAGAATCGTATTGGAAGACCTAGAGATTCAACAAAGGTGTTTTCTCTAAAATGCCTCCAGTCTGGAAGAGGCTGACCATAATATTACAGTGAAGGACCAAGAGATAACATTTCAAATCAAAGCTGTGGATAATCAAATCTGGAAATGTCAAAAGTGCAAATGGTGAGGTACAGCTATACATAGTTGGAGATTCCACAGGATGCAGCCATGGTGGTTAATGTGGAATCACAGTGCTGTAACGGTGCAGCCTTAGATGCCAAAGGTTACATAGAGGTTTGACCAAGAAAGGTTTTATTTAAAAAATGTATCCCTTCAATCAAAGACCAGGTAAGTTTGCATGACAGTGAAGTCTGCTCTTTCTTCTACATAAATTCATTAAAACAACGCTTGCAAGCAGAATTTTACAAAGATTCTGCTTGCGGAAGGGACTTCACTGGATCTGGCACAAGTAGGCCATTCACTCTTCAGGTTAATAACACCCTGAAGTTAAGCAGTAACTATGGGAAAGCACTTCCTAGAGGAAGCAATTTCTTTTTATGGATGTTAATTAGATAATAATAGTACACCTAGTTCTAAACACAAAGGCTGAGTCAAAACTGTGGACATCGGAACAAGGTTATGGATGTTTTTCAAGGGTTACAGGCCGTATTCCTAGGGCCCACTATAAACGGCAGTTAAAGTGTACCAAAAATGTGCCATGACAGCAGACCTTTAACAGGTCTCAAAGCAGAAATAATACCCAAGTCCCATCCCTTTAGAACACCAGCATTTCCTTTTTATTAATTGGAAGGAAATACTTACACACTGCTATCCGTCATTGATACGGAATCGTCAGTCAGAGCATCACTAGATATTTCACTATCGTTTGCACTAGTGGCAGGAGCAAAGACGTAACCAGAGTTCACATGGTAAGGGTTAACAGGATCATTCCTCTTGAAGGACCTGTGTACAAACAAAAAATAGGAAGCCCATTAGTCTTCAAATGCAGGAAATGGACACATTAAAAGAGCAACGAGACAGTTACATAAGGACAAACAAGTCAAATGGCATTACTAACATTCCCAGTCCTTGAAAGTAAACCTCATCAGTTTCAGTGAAGTTCTTGGGGGTAAGAAATGTCTACGTCTACGTTTTCCCCTTTACAAATAAACCATAGCCACCAAATTTCACAGGTAGGTCTACCCCAGTCCCTCAACAATGGTGGGAAAACATGTGTCTGCTTCAACTATGGTTGGACTCTGCTCCCATATCCAGCAGAATTAATGGTTAAAGGTGAAACTATCCTGATTTGGCAGAGACATTTCTGATGAACCCTCCTTCACCCCACTTTTTCAGCTGCTTTAAAATTTGTAGTCTTCTCCCACTTTCTCCTATGTCTTCAGCTTGCAAACTGAGTTCAAACTGCAAAATAATTTAAGTTGAGGGGGGAGGAAGTGTGTCCTCCCCAGTAGACTCAAACACAAGCAAACTGCTGAAATTTCTCCTAGCTTCATGTTCTCCCCAATTAATAAATTTTGCCTTTTTGAACACAGATGTTGAATTTTTAATATATGTGGGGAGAATTGCAACCCAACGACATCTGGAAGACCAAATGTTCCCTGTCCCAACTCTGCCACCTCACAGGCTGTTTTAAAGTCACCAACTATTTACAGGCAGTACCTGATTTACAAACATCCAACATACAAATGACTCAGAGTTAAGAACAGGGGTGAGACAATAGTAAGTGAGAAATATCTACCCCTCGGAAGGGAAATTCATTCCTGGAAGAGTTATCATGTGGGAAAGGTATCTCCACTGAAATTTTGTCACCAATCCTTGTCCCCACAGCAAGCCATTTTTTTTTTCAAACTCCACTGATCACAGGGACAGAAAGTGGAGTGCAATCCTCTGAACAGTAACACAGATAGTAAAACAAACACCACAGGGGTGTTAACCCACCCCAATGCTATCCAAAGATAGATAGATCCTTGGACTGATTCTTTTTAAATCATCCTGCTTCTCAGGAGTTCAGGATAGCATATCTGGAGTGCTCCATTTCTTATTTAGTCTCCCCACAGAACTGTGAGATAGGCAAAATTGAGGATGAGATAGCACAAGTCATGGATAGGATGTCAACCTTTCTTTTCCACAGGTCTGTCCTCTAAATCACTGCACGTAGGATTTGGTACTGTCTCCCAAATAAAGGGAAAACTGCCCCTTTTGTCGCTTGTTCTTGTGCAAGCAGATAAAGATCCTTTAATTTGGAACAATAATAATAAAACTTTATGTATATCCCACCCTATGTCCCTGAGGGGACTCAAGGCCCTTTTGAGGCTTTTAGACTGGTAGTAACTCAAAGCACATTATCTTTTGGTTGCTGTGTGCCTGAATTGTGTTTTTAACTGAATTGTTCACATTTTAATTGTAATTTGTTTATATTTGAATTTAGCACCTTGGGCACTATTTCTTGTGTCATAAAGACAAGGCATATATTTAATAAACAAATGAATGACAATGTGAAAGACTAGAGGTGCTGAGAGAAAAGCTGCCTTGCAAAGCTACTTTAGCACAAGCATCTTCACCATTTTCTTTTCAATGCAACCTTATTTCTCCGTACACAGAAGTAAATCCCCATCAATCTCTATGGAGCATTCTCCTACCATGTTTTCCCGAAAATAAGACAGTGTCTTATATTAATTTTTGCTCCCAAAGACGCACTAGGTCTTATTTTCAGGGGATGTCTTATTTTTCCATGAAGAAAAATTCACATTTATTGTTCAACAAAAATGAACATTTATTATATACTGTACAGTAGTTGTCATCACAAACCAGCATAACCAGATAAACTGAATCCTATCAAGAATTTCTTGTTACTACCATTATTTCCATGTACAACAATCTATGGTACGTACATTTACCAATCCTGCATGCTTTAGTGTCCTGTTCAGCGGGCATGCCTCCAAAGAAAAGCTTTGCTAGGTCTTACTTTCAGGGGAGGCCTTATATTTAGCTATTCAGCAGAACCTCTACTAGGTCTTATTTTCTGGGGATGTCTTATTTTCAGGGAAACAGGGTAGCTTAGTTAGCACACAGGACTGAAGCCTTCATATTCATGTAGTGGAGTAGTGAGACTGCAAAGAACATCAGCCATGGTATGGAACACAAGACCACTATTTCAAGCACTATACTTCAAAGCAGCTTCATCCAGGGATGTATCTTTGGATCTTGAAGATAAAGAGCATGAAGATCAAGTCTCTTTTCTAAGGCAAGAGGTGGACAACCAATGTTTTTCCAGATATTCACCAGACTACAGCTCCCATCTGCCCTCACTGCTACTTAAGCTCACAAGGGGACTTGCAATCCAACAAAATCTGGAGGTCACATTGCCCCAACCCCAACCCTAAAATATGACATTGTATACATAAAACATGCTCAACAGGGTTTCTCGTGCCAGACTTTTCTTCAAAACCTCAAAAAAAAAACCTAACCAAATCAAATTCCTTTACATGTGTGCTCTATTGCCTATTCTTCCACAAGATTTCTGTCTAAACATTTAACAAATGTTCCCACATTTTGGACCCCCATTTGGGCATGTCTTTATTTCGTCATCTAAAGCAGGTGTGGAGATCATGTATTCCCGCATATGTGGTTGGACTACAAATCCTAGCACCCTTCACCAGAACAACCAAGGGTGGCAATTCAATTACCTCTAGAGGACCACATGGAACAGACAAGACTTTGGATAGATGAACACCATTTAAAATACAGGTTAAAGGTCCTGGAACAGAACCTCAACCATGAACTCAACAAGAAGCCTTAAAGGCATATGGCTTTCTGTTACGCCCTTCATCCATAATACAAGAATAATTACACTGGACTACTTTACAAGGCTTCCATAAAGACTAAAGCAGTGGAGAACTTCTGGCCCTCCAGATACTGATGAACTACTACTCCTTCTATGCCTTACAATTGGTAAGATTGGCTAGCGCTGATGGGAACTGTAGTGACACCTGGAAGGCCGCAGGTTCCCAGCCTTGAACTAGAGCGAAATATACAGAAGTAGCAACTGCTAAATCCTATTAAGTGCCTGCAGTATTCTGGCATTGTTTCCAGACCTTCATTTAAAAGACTTTAAGCTTGCCAAACTGATAGATGTGTAAAGAATTCCCCAAGGGTCTATTCCGATCTCCCAAATTAATTTGAGAGGCATCAGATTTCAAATGATACTCTCCCCCTGCAAAAAGACAGAGAGAGATGACTCTGTGCCCACAAGGCACTGCATAAGGAACAACAAAAGACCAGATAACAGGAGATCAGTCTTTTCTCAACCAAACCTCTGGGGTTAGGCAGGATCAAAGCAATAGCAGAACATTAGAAATGAAAAACTTCCAATGTGCTATTTCAGCTATGTTGGTCCAACAACAGGGCTTCCAACACCTATTCCTTCTTTATTGTGTAGGATCAACAGGACAGCACTATCTTGAGTGACACCGGCCTTGTATTATTCTGGATATTGTTGCCATGCTGGCCTATCTTATAAAGGAGGAATAACAAGAGAAACAACAGGAATGGATGTGCCACATCTGTAATTTATATTCTGTGCGGGCACTCCAAACACAACAGCTTGAATGCTAAGTTCAGGATAGAGCGTGAATCTTTGCAGGACTGGCAAGCAACTGCTTCTAGCTGAAGATTTTAGAAGATGCTGCTTAAAGACGGGTACCTTCCTGACACACAAACCCCCACTGTCTGGAATCCAAGCTAGGGCTTTTATTTCTTTTTTTCCTCTCCCAGATGTTCTTTATTTAAGCCATGGCCCCTTTATTCCAGATGCCTTCTCTACCAAACACCCCTCTTTCACATGCACACCACTTCCATCACATTCCTCAGAAGAGAAATCACGGAGGCCAGACCACATCCCTCATTCTGGAGAAATCCACTTTGGCAACCCAATTGAAGCCAGGACCTCTTCTTGCCTGCTGTTCAATTTTAAGAAAGTCACTTGCTTAAAATTAGAGTCACTTGCAAGCAACTTGGGAGGTGGGGGGCAGGGGTAGGAAGAGCCTTTCTTTAAGGCCAAAACATCAGGAGGGAAAGTTTGGGGGGGGGACGGGACGAAAGGGCGGGGGAACCCACTTGCGGCAAAGCTTGATTTAAGTGAGCAGCCTGGCAGTCTTAATGAAAAGCAGCCCTTCCCCTACCACTAGTATTCTAGTCTCTTTGTTTGCATTTGCCCTGGTTACCCACTTTCGACCTCTTCAGTAGTCTCTACTCGGTTCCCTCACAAACAAGGCATCCTCCCCCTCTTTCCCCTGCTCACCCCCCTGCTGCGTTGCATTCCTCCATTTCACTAGCAAGGGGGAAAACATGAGCTGCTGCAAAGGCTTAAGCAGAGAAAGGAGTTTTGGGGAGGAGGGGGGCGGTGGTGGAGGAAAGGAGGGAGATGGAAAAGGGAGAGACGGGCAAGCAAGCGGGCAGGCAGTCCCTCTTCAAGTTATGACGGCAAACAGCATGACTGAAGTTCTAGGCCTCTGCCTCAAGCTGACCTTTGCAGGAGGCCACGCTGCAAAAGAGTCAGGTATTTAAGCACAGCTGGGATCGCATTCTTTTCTGAAGCACACAAAGATATTTCAGTGGGAAGATCAAGACATTCAAAAGATGATGGGGGGTAGAGAGAAAGAACTGCGGATAGCAAAGGATGACAGAAGAACAAAAAGAAAGCTAGATCTTTGAGATAGATCAGTCCCATATGTTTCCAACTGAAAACAGGAAAAGCAGGGGGTGGAGAAGAAGAATCCAACTATGATACCAAAATTCGTCCCATTACTCCTGCTAGTAATATGGAGATGCCACCCCCTTCCTACTAAAGCAACTGCATTTGTGGCCTTGCAGTGATATCCTCAAGGATCTGAAAGCACCCAATCCTATCTGACCCTGGAAGGGAAGTGAGGTCCGCCCTGGTTAGTACTTGGATGGGAGACCACCAACGAATGCCAGGTGCTGCAGGCTATCTTTCAGAGGAAGAAACTGGCAAAACCACCTCTGAGTACTCCTTGCCTAAGGAAACCCTATGAAATTCATGAGGTTGTCAGAAGTCAAAAGCAATGTGAAGGCATACATACACACACATATAATGCCATTCTTTAGACCCTTGTTCTGAGATTTTGAAAAGGGGGGGGGGGGGCTAGGGAAGGTTGAAGTCTTTACGTTTTATTACTCTCCTTGAAACTGTTTCATGTCCTGCTTTAACAAAATCCAGGCCCAAGAGGGCTTATTGTTGTAAAGTATCTGGTTTCAAGATGCTCACCATCTGTACCAAACCAGCCAGGCTCTTTAAGTGGATCTTGCAAGTCTGCTTTTTTTTAAAAGTGCTTCCTCCAGCACTACAAGGTGATGGAGACAAAGATTTAAGATGGAATGGGCAACTTGTGGCCCTCTGGGGGTCCTTCAGGTTACACAAATATAGTTTGTAGATTACGAGACACTCGAGAATCCAAGAACCCTTTCTAAATTATAAATTCAAGATTTCTATAGGATGCAGCCATGGAAATTAAAGTAAAATCATAGAGTTACAAATGTGTAGAGTAAAACGGCTCCTCATTGGTCTAGAGCAGGCAGGGCAAACTTAGGCCCTTCAGGTGTTTTGGACTTCAACTCCAACGATTCCTAACAGCCTAGTGGTTGAAGTCCAAACACCTGGAGGGCCCAAGTTTACCCATGCCTGGTCTAGAGTCCCATCAGCACAGGCAAGGAAGATATGAGAATAGCAGTGCAACAACTAACTGTGGAGATTCAGAAGTTTGTCTGGTTCTGAGGCACTAAGTCATTTCATATCATTGGTTCTCACTCTTTGGACTTTCAGGTGCTTTGAAATTCAGCCTCCACACTCTACCATCATTGGCCATACTGGCTGCGGCTTATGGGTGTTGAACTACAAAAGAGATATAGGGTATTAGTTGGAAACCCCTGCCATAGAGAGTTCATCTCCTCAAGCTAGGCTGAACTTCAAACATACAGCATCAAAGTTCAATACATTTATAACCACAGCAAGTCAACACACAAAGTATTACTGAGGCATTTAGCTAGCGAAATAACTTTTAAAATGAACTTGAACTAAGTGGGTGGAAAGGAATATTTGCCTACAATCATATAATGAAATAGGTTTTCTTTCTTTCTTTTGAAAAAATCCAAGTTTGCCCTCTTAAAAACAGAAAATCCCTATGTGCATTAAGTAAACCAATTAGGGATGTTTTCATAGTTACTTCAAAAAAAAGAGAGAGAGAGAAATCTTGACCACACTACAACCTTAATTGTAGCCAGATGCTATCAAGTTGCCTTCAAGGAGTTTTCATTTCTGGGCAAACCCCTGATCTCCAATATGCATTGTGCAGACAAGCAGGCACTCTGGAAAGCAAGTACCATCAGCACTAGCTAAAAGCTCAGGATTTGGAAAGGTTTTAAGCAATTTATCTCCAGTTTCAAGAGGAAACTTGTGGCCCATCTTTATGTTGATAAAGTGTCACTTGGTATATCATTCCCTGACCTAAATTATGGAAGAGATCTGTATCACAAAGCAAGTAAAAAGAACTTATTTTGGGGAGAGGGCTGAAAGAAGCAGCAATTAAAGATCTCCCTGCAACTTTCTCTCTCCCACTTGGGTTACCCATCAACTCCCACATCCTTGCAAAGGCCTTCATTTTCAATCAAATTAATGGAGTCTATTTGGGGGCTCAAGGAGTAACTTTGCAAACAGTCAAACCGTGTACATGAAGTAAGGCGAGATTTCTCGGTGGGTGGGTAAGAACAAGGTGGCATTCTGCGGCTAACACAAGTTTTCAGGTGCAAAACCAACTACAATGCTTACTCAGAGCATAACAAGAATCCTGTGGAATACTCTGGTTCCTCATTATGTCCGGACACTTCATTTGAACCTGTAGCCACATCTCCAGTGTATAGCCTCTGTCAGGAATGCTGATTGATATCTTATGTTCCCGATATTTACAACATTGTTGTGAAGCAAGTATGTAGCCAGCCTCACACTGTTCTCCTAAGATGTGAGAACCAATTGAAGTGTACAAATGTCTGTTTGTATGCATACATAAGGAAGTAATGTTGGAAGTTGCATGCACACATTCGCTCTTCTTGTCTTAGTACAGGCTGAGCATCTCGTATCTAGAGTTCCAAAATCCAAAATACTCAAAAATCCCAAACTGTCCACTCGCATGACTGAGATTGTGACATCTTTGCTTTCTGATTATGTACACAAACTATTTCATGCACAAAATTATAAGTATTGTATAAAACTACTTTCAAGCTACCGGTATGTGTGTGAGGTGTATATGAAACACCCTACACACATAGCTTAGGTCTCAATCTCCAGGATATCTCTTTCATACACATATATGCAAATAAGGGCATTTCAAAAATCTGAAAAAAAATCCAAAAAACAAAAGACTTCTAGTCCCAAGCATTTTGAATAAGGGATAATCAACCTGTAATGATACAAGTATACTTTGATAATTGAAATTCAAGGGATTCCAATAATTTGAACAAATAATAAACGCCAATCAGCAATATCCTCCCAGACAGTAAGCCATGTCTGCCCACTAGACATAGCTTACTGAGTGGTAAGGCCTGGTTCACAACTGACTTGAACACAGAGCAAACAGCTCTAACAGACTATTAGGATGTAACACCGAACCCTAAGAGGGGCATTCTGTCCGCATGACACTGTGCACTGATACACTCAGGAGTCAATGTAAACAAACTTTTTACTTCTACTTTTAAAAACTCAGTTCATCCAAAGTGAAACAACCTAATGATCTTGATGCCAGAGAAGTCATTAACACATACTTGTAGTCCTTTGAGAGTGGAAGATATCTAAACTCAGCCTGAAGTATCTATCTTGCCTCAGGACATCTCACCCTCCCCAAAGATATACAAACCTACACACTGAATGGGGAAGGGAAAGGAAGGTTGCTTGCTACTCTTAACCTTGCACTTAACAGCTGAAGCCTTGAACCAGAAAAGAAGAAAAACAGATATAAACTATTAGCCTCCACGGCCCTCTAAAACTTGGCGTGTATTAGGACAAAACTCTACATTTGAGGAGGGAAATGTTTGTCACCTCCAAGTGGGATGAAGACAGAAAACCAGAAAGGCATTCCTATGCAATCTTCTGCAGCTACCAGCTACAGATAGATTAGACATCTAATAATAAGTTCTTCTATACAGAAAAACTATACTGAACTGTTTATGTCTTTTAGAGTCTGGTGACCTATAACTTAGGCTATATATGACCATGAATTCCCAGTCTAGAAGATTACATATTACTGCTAGATATAGTGCTTCTAACTGACAATGTGCTGAACCATCTTTATTGAGGTCACACCTACAATCATCTGGAAAGGTACGCTTCCCACCTGAGAGCAGAGGAACTGAGTCTGAGAACCTTCTGGCTTTCCAGAAAACCACATAACTAAACCACGGCAGCAGTTGGCAATTGAATCTATTTGCAGGAAAGCCCAACTCTATCATTCAAGTACCGGAAGCATGGTGATGGGAGAACCAAAGCAGACAAGGCAAACACTTGCCCTCATTGGAGAAGAACACACAGCAAACAACTATATTTGTTTCATATGCAAGTCATATGTTAAACAGAAAACAGCTATCAATACATCCCCAAGCAACAGTGTGCACTAAAGGTGCTACTACAGGTTCTCTAAACCATAGGCAGTTTCTAACTTTAGAAAGAGAACAACAAAACCGACATCTTCTTGCACCCCAATGCCAATAGCGCTTGCAAGTGCCAATGCCTTCTATAACTATCTCAACTTAGGAAGCGTGTTGTGTATATATGAACCTATATTTCAGCTGTGAATAACAGAAAATGCAGATGTCCAACTTTTTTCCACTGCTATTAAGTCACAACTCTTGAGGTACCTTAAGAAAAGCTACGTGTTGGGACTTTATTATACAGAAACTTCCCCTTCACCAGAGAATTATAGTCTGGCAATAATGGGAGGGTTTGGGTTGTTTTAGATGGAACATCCCCTTCCCGCCTACAGATGAAACAAAGGTAACATACAGTAATGTCATTTACACAGGCAACAACAACTGGAAGAAGCTTCTCACAAACTTGGAGCTCTTCCAGATTTGCACTGGTGTAAGTGATAGCTGAACTAGAACCAGCTGTCTTTCCAGTCCTATCACTCACAAATACTGCTGCAGTTTGAAGCGACAAGCAAGAAACACATCAGATGCAATTCAGAAACCTTCCTCTTAGAGGCAGGCCATCGTTGAAACAAGCTGAAAACAGAAGAGATGCCTGAAATCCTTTGATGTCTATGAATCACAGAAACACTCACAAAAATTCCTGTAAACCAGATGTCAAATACTTACCAGATTGAGAAAGAAACTCCCCAAGCAAGACAGAATATACACAACAGAGGGAGGGAGGGAAAGAGTGAGAGAGAGCAGGTCCTTCTGCTCCACAGATCCTTGTTCAACCAACTTCCATTTATGAAGGGAAAAGGGAGGGGAGAAAGAGAATAAGGTGGCAGAAGATTATGCCACTCATCCTGATTAAGAGAGAGGGGGGAATGAATAGGATGCTGTTGCCTTTTTGTGAGAAGTCTTGTTGCCTACTTTCAGCAGGCAACAACCAAAGCAAGGGCACATATCACTTTCCTGAAATTATCAAAGACTGGGTACGAATTCCATTCATGGAGAAGGGCAGGAGCTTCATGTCAGAGCACCATTTTATACAGAAGGGGGTCCCAGGTTCAATTCTTCACACTTCTAGCTAGGTCTACAAAAGACAGACCACACATCCATACACACCTGATATTTCGAAGAAGTGCCTTGCATCAGAGCAGATAATGCTTAATTTGATGAACCAAGGATCTGACTTCACATAAGACTACTTCTGATAAAGTTGTCACACCCATTCTCCTACCTCATATCACCCCTACTGATAATTTCTTTGGTTTAAGGACATGGCGTCTAATTTTATAAATACAGTAGAGTTTCACTTATCCAACATAAACGGGCCGGCAGAACGTTGGAAAATGTTGGATAATAAGGAGAGATTAAGGAAAAGCCTATTAAACATCAAATTACATTATGATTTTACAAATTAAGCACCAAAACATGTTTTACAAAAATGGACAGAAAAAGCAGTTCAGTACACAGTAATTACTATGTAATTATTATGTAGTAATTACTGTATTTATGAATTTAGCACCAAAACTTCACAATGTATTGAAAAATTGACAACAAAAACATTAACTACTAAAAGGCAAACTGCATTGGATAATACAGAACGTTGGATAAGCAAGACTCTACTGTATATATATTTTAATAAAGTGTGTATGTATAATACAATTACATGGTTCCCTTCTAAATCATTAGGTTTAGTCACATAGGTTATCATAATAAGAATATAGATTTTTGTTCCACCATTATAATTGCTCCCCAATTTCTACATGTAATCCACTTATTTCAACACTAGTTGGGGATGAAGCTGGCAAACTAGTATTTCATTACTCATTCACATGCCTAGATGGTGCTCTTCCCAGTTGCTCTTAATGTGGTTTAAAGTGGTAACAATTAACGCATGTCTCAAAGAACAAGTCCCTTTGAAGTACTTTTTTGATGTCTGAGAGAGCTTTAGGAACTGGTAAGTCTCAAGAACCACAATGTTCTGCCTTCTTTATTAGGGAAATACACAGCCTTTCCCTGGAGCCAGAAATATGCGCCAATATAAGGGTGATTAAAAAAAAGTAAGATTTGCCAAAATCTACTCACAACAAGAACACAACATTTGTCAGATGAGCTCTGCCAGACGTTATATGGCGCAAAAGACTTTAAGTTATTCAAAACTCATTTTCCTTACCTGAACCCATTCTCCACAGCTTCTGTAGCTCGGACGCTTGCTGTGGCCCTCAACGTCTTACTGGACAACCCAAGCACAGATGGCAAAAGTTTGTTTTTAAAATCAGCACAGCTCCATTCCTCTTCTTCATTCAAGGTAGGAAGGTAGCCACAGTCAACTTTTAAGCTCCCCAGTCCATTGCTGTTCATGTAAGCAGGATTCTCTCCCCCACTCCTTACATATTCGAGGTATATATCAGAAGTTAAAAACATCCGGTAAGCATTTTCCTCCATCACAGTCTGGATCTCAGTCTGCGCCTGATCAAACATGATTGAATCGATCTGCTGCTTCTTAATACTATCCCTTATGTAGGTCTTGGTGGCAGGCTTGAGTTGCTTGGAGACAATGCTGTTGTTCTCAATGTACCTTTTGTAGATAGCTTTGGCGACTCTTAATGTTTTGGTATCCTTAAGGTCCATCTGCCTGAAGCCATTGCAGGCAAACCAGAAGTCTAAAGTATCCACACATTTCTCCCTTTCCAGGAAGGTCCGGAAGAGATAGGCACCATCTTGATCTCCCAGCAAGGAATGCAAGGATTTGGTCCATCGCGCCAGAGGGGAATCCGGAGAAGCACTGCCTTCTGGCTCCCCCAGACCATCCTCATTCCTTCTGGGCGTGGAAGAAACGGACATGGCCTTGAAGCTTTGGTTTTTCACAAGAAACAAACTGGCAGGCAGGTGGCATGGTGCCTCTCCTTCTTCCCCTGGTACAGGGGGGCGTGGGGCATCTTCTCTAAAGCTGCTACTGGGGTCTGGAAGGTGAGTCAGCAAGGCTGCACTGCTCATGGTTCCTGCTGGAGTTCCTTCTGGCAGGGATTTGCTCCCCCCTCCTTTCTTTTTAAGTTCCTCAGTAATCTGTGTGTGTGTGTTTGTGTGTCTCTCTCTTCTTTCTCAAGTCAGCAGGGGATCCTCTGAGTCTTCTCTCTTTAAGAAAAAAAAAGGGGGGGGAAGTATTGATCTAATCAAAACCAGATCCGCCCAACATCAAAGACAAAAAGTAAACAGGCTTTTCAACTCTTCGCATTAAAATAAAGAGGCAACCGCAGCTATCTGCAGCACTAATCAAAAGTATCAGATATGCTTTTCAAAGAGAAAGGCTGAACTCTGGGCACACTTTTAACTTTGGTGTGGAGCGAGCAAACGTGGGGGGATGGGTCTGGAAAGAGCACACACGAAACTGAACTTTTAATTATTGCACTGCCCATAAAAAATCAAAACATGCAAAAGAACACCGATCTTGAACTTTTCCCCTCCTACTCATGATAACATCTGAGAAGTCCCAGGAATACATTTTGGATCTCTACACTGAGAAACCCATTTTGCACCAAAATCTTCCAAGTTTTGCTTTGCCTCCCTCCCTCCCTCCCTACTTTGGTAGATAACTCAAAGCAGAGAACAAAACGTGCTTTCCTCAGCATCTGGTTTCCATTCTCTCCCACCACCAAACCCTTCAACTTTTAGATTATGATCAGGAGAAAACCCTTCTAAGCACAACCAACACTGGATGCTCCCCTAAAACTATACTCTGAGAAATGATTTTTAATGCAGACAGAAAGAGAGTCCAGACTGTTGTTTTAGAACCAGGTCCAACTCACTTCCGATCTGCTGCGCTGACCACCTTCAAAGAGAGCCCATGGCTTCAGGAAGAAAATCCATGCAATACTTAGAATATTCCCACAAAATACTACATGTTTCCACCCACTGGAAGTAAAAGGTTGGAAGCCCTCCCCGCTACATGTTTTACTATACTATATTTTTAATGTAGCCACCTTCCACCATTTAAGGTGGAAAAGGGTTTTGAGAGTTTTGTACAACTTCCAGACCATCTTATGCGGCCTGGAAAAGGCCTTCAAAGTCCTCCATACACTTTTAAGCTGATCAGCATCCATTAAAAATGAAAGATGAACTCCCAAACATGTGAAGAGTTCAAAACTCTGAGCAATTCCCTTCCTGGATTCTGGCATCTCCACCAACACCTCAGACAGACACAATCCAGAGAAGAACTTAGACAAGTATAACACGCTCCTTTTCAACACCAAGTCAGAGAGAGAGAGAGAGAGAGAGAGAGAGAGAGTCACATCCCACTTCTGTAAAGAGCTGAGATTTGTAGGGGAAAAAAGCTCACTTTAATTATTAGATGATGATGGAGAAGGGGAAAAAAACTGTTCCCTGTCCTCATGTACCTGAGCTGGAGCAGACATTCCCAGAAGTCTGGCTGATCTGAGAGAGTGGGAGAAAGAGAGAGAGGAGGGAAGGATGGCTTTGAGAGAGAGAAGAGAAATCACAGCAGCAACTACAGTCTGCTAAGCAGCCTCCAAAGTCAAGCCCTCAAAAAAAGAAAAGAAAAACTGAGATATATAGAAAAGATCTCCAGAAATGGCGACCAGAGTGAAGGACGTGCGGAGTGGGGGAGAGAGGGATTTCAGAAAAGGAGGAGAGGGTGGAAAGGAAGGAGGGAGGGCTGAGAAGTCTGCCAAAACCAGTTGCTTACCTTAGGAGGGATTTCATGCAGTGCATCCTACCTGAAAAGCATATATATATATCCCCAAGCTTTTGCATCTCTGGCCCTTTCCACATCGCTGAATAAAATCCCACATTATCTGCTTTGAACTGGGATATATGGCAGTGTGGACTCAGATAACCCAGTCCAAAGCAGATATTGTGGGATTGCCTGCCTTGATATTCTGGGTTCTATGGCTATGTGGAAGGGCCCCCAATCTCTCTTCCAAAGGAAGAAACCAGGGAAAGTGAGCTCTCCTATGCTTTCAGGACCTTCTACTCCATCTCTCTACAAACACACACACACATTAATATAGTATATATACACCTATATTTACTTGTTTTTTTGTGATCCTGGCCATCCATTATGTCCAAGTCTTTGCATCTCTGTCTCTCTTCCCAAGGAAGAAACCAGGGAAAGTGAGCTCTCCTTTGCTTTCAGGATCTTCAACTCCATCTCTCTACAAACACACACACATTAATATAGTATATATACACTTATATATACTTTTTGGTGATCCTGGCCATCCATTTTCAGGATCTTCTATTGAATCTCTCAACAAATACTCACATCTATAGTATATATACACTTATATCTACTTGATCCTGGCAATCCATTTTCAGGATTTTCTACTCCATCTCTCTACAAACACATACAGTATATATACACTTATATTTACTTTTTTTTGTTATCCTGGCAATCCATTTTCAGAATCTTCTACTCCATCTCTCTACAAACACACACACACAGTATACACAGACTTATATTTACTTGTGGGGTTTTTTTGTGATCCTGGCCATCTACTTTCATGATCTTCTACTCCATTTCTCTACAAACACATACATATATAGTATACATATACAGTAGAGTCTCATTTATCCAACGTAAACGGGCCGGCAGAACATTGGATAAGCGAATATGTTGGATAATAAGGGGAGATTAAGGAGAAGCCTATTAAACACCAAATTAGGTTATGATTTTACAAATTAAGCACCAAAACATCATGTAATACAACAAATTTGATAGAAAAAGTAGTTCAATACGCAGTAAGGTTCTGTTGTAATTACTGTATTTACGAATTTAGCACCAAAATATCATGATATATTGAAAACATTGACTACAAAAATGCGTTGGATAATCCAGAACGTTGGATAATTGAGACTCTACTGTACTTATATTTACTTGTTTTTAGTGATCCTGGCCCTACACTTTCAGGATCTTCTACTCCATCTCTCTACAAACACACACATACATATAGTATATTTACATGGCTTTTTGTGATCCTGGCCATCCATTCTGATATACATACATAAATAAATGCATACATACATACCCCGGCTTGCCTCTCTCTCTCTCTCTCTGCCTCTCCTTCTCAGGCTGGGCTGGCTCCTAACTAACACATAAATAGCTTTCCTTAACAACTTCAAAGCTCCAGCCAAGAGGACATCAAAGCGATCCAGGGAGAAAGGGAGGGGGGAGGAGAAGGAAAGGAGAGAGAGAAGGAGGGAGGGAAAGAGGGAGGGAGCAGCACAGCAAATCACATTCTTTTACAACTTACCATTTGATCATCCCCAGGAGTTGCTTCCTTCCTTTGGCATGGAGGGGGCTTATGATTCCCACCCCCTACACACACACAGCCTTGGAAATAAATTAAAATCCTACCAATTGGAGGTGGGGGTGAGAAGCAAAGAGGAGTGTGTCCATATTCTCCCCCTTCTCAGCACACTGAATAGTTTCCATCCTGCTCTCCAAGCTTTGCAATGGCCTGAGAGTGGTTCCCCCACCTCAACAATATGAAGCAGCAGTTCAAGGCAGAGAGAGTGAGTTCCCTCAGAGTCTCTCTCTGTCTCTCCTCACAGCTACTACTCCCTGCTTCTTCAAGCGGGAAGAGGGAAAGAGAGGGAAAAAAGGGGGGGGGAATCATCAAAAGCCTAAACCCCTCCCTCTTTCTGCCCCTGTTTTCTCCTGCCCCCCTTTCTCCTTCTCTTTTTCCCTCCTCCTTTCAACCCCGGTCCTGTTTCAAGCCCTCCTCGCAGGCACCAAATGTCCTCGGGGCTCTCCTCGCAAACACTGCGCTGTGGATTTAACTGTGCACTTCAAAGTGAACAAGCGAAGGGACGGTCCTGACAGGGAGATAGCCACCTACCTTCCTTTTCTTTTTTTAAAAAAATAAATACAAAACATTTCCGTATCGATATATATATTGACACAACGCTGCAAAAACGCGACGCAAGACAATGCATTCCGCGCTCCCGTTTCCTAACCTTTTCCCCCCTTTCCCCCATCCATAGCGTTCAATGGCTTTTAAAGGGGACCCGGTCTTTATCAATAATACAATTGCTTCTTTCTCTCTCAAAACAATGTGTGTGTTTCTCTATGGCGGAATTATTATTATTATTATATTGTGATGATAGTGGGTTTTGCTTTTCCCCCCCCCTCAAACCCAGTGTACTACTCAGTTGCCAGGACCTTATCAAAGGGAAGCCATCTCTCGCCAACTCCCCCAGGCTTCGGGACGTCAGAAGTAAGTGATCCTGCCGCCCCAATCGTCTTATCCCCGCCATTCTCTGGCTGCCTTAAAGGGACAGGCGCCCTTTTCCCGCCTCCCGCGCCTGCCCGCTTCCCCGGCTTTAACCCTTTCCTCGCCCCCTCCTCCCCCCGCCCGCCCCCCAGAAGATAAAGATCAATGGCTGTTTGAACTCTCTTCCTTTTCTTTCCCCATACAATGCAAAGCAAGCCCTGTATTGCTCTTTTTGGAGAAGGGGGAAAAGAGAAAAAGGAGGGAAGAAGGAGGGGCGATTGATCAACTCTATGCTGTGAAATCATTCTGTAGTATAATCCCCCACAAAGTTTCAACTTAGAAGAAAATTGGCTTTTTTCTTCTCTTCCCCCCACTCTTCCCCCCCCCCTTTTTTTGCATCTTAACTAAACAATATCTGATTGTAATATAACTGGCTCACCAACAAAACTCTCCCCCCATATGTTAAATATTAAACAGACACGGAATGCTTGAGAAAGAGAGAGAGAGAAACAGACTAGCTGAGAGACAAAAGGTTTTAATTAGCCATTGGATCTGGAGCCCAGGTTTCAGGCCAATCCTCCTTCCCCCCCCCCCCCCCCCCCCATTTCATATCCACTTCCCTTGTGAAGTCTGGATCTGTTGTCTTTTTAGGGTGGGTTCTCCCTCCCCTTTTCTAAATATTTTATGGGCAAATATAAGGAGAAATGAAACATCTGAATTGCAGAAAAGTTCTACTTTCGGAATGGACCTCAACTCTCTATGGTTCCAGTCTTTATTTTATTTTTGGCGTTTAATTCCCCGCTTTGTCACGTTTTCTTGTCTTCCTCTATGGGCTTATTGCATGGATTTGATTTTTTTAATTACATTGACAAATCAAGCAAGACTAATAAGGATGCACCAAACTTGGCAACTGGCGTGCCTTTCCTCTATAGTGGTTAAAGCCTGCCTTTAATCACATTATGATAATGAGTTTGTATCACACAACCCAGGGACCCCAACTTACTGCCTCATCACACCAGAGCATGGATCCACTTTAAATCCGGTTTCTGCCTCCTGCAGAATTCTGGAGTTTGTAGTTTGGTGAAGCTCAGGACTTGTCTGCCTGAGCTGTTTAAAGGCCCCTCTCTAAAGTGGATTTAAAGTGGATCCAAACTCTAGTGTGATGAGGTCCTTAGGCTCCATCTACACCAGTGGTTCTCATCCTGTGGGTCCCCAGATATTTTTGGCCTTCAACTCCCAGAAATCCTAACAGCTGGTAAACTGGCTGGGATTTCTGGGAATTGTAGGCCCAAACACCTGGAGACCCACAGGTTGAGAACCACTTATCTACATTGACTGCTAATGCAATGTAGTCATTATTATTATTTGAAATGCAACAAGTTGAGTCCACAGCAGACACTCTGCTGGCTGTTGTACTGGATCACACTTCCCAAGTTGTTGTTGTTGTTGTTATTATTATTATTATTATTATTACTTTATTCTTATAACCCACCACCATCTTCCCGAAGGGACTCGGGGCAGCTTACATGGGGACCAATCCCAGCATAAACAAGGAATTCAAACTTAGATACAGTAGATTCTCGCTTATCCAACCTTCGCTTATCCAACGTTCTGTATTAGCCACTTATCTTCATTGACTGCTTTATTATTTTTTTTCCGTGTCAGGAGCAACCTGAGTTGCTTCTGGTGTGAGAGAATTGGCTGTCTGCAAGGACGTTGCCCAGGGGACGCCCGGATGTTTTGATGTTTTTACCATGCTTGTGGGAGGCTTATCTCATGTCCCCACATGGAGCTGGAGCTGATAGGGGGAGCTCATCCATGCTCTCCCCGGGTGGGATTCGAACCTGGCAGCCTTCAGGTCAGCAACCCAACCTTCAGGTTACAAGGCTTTACCCCATTATGCCACCGGGGTAATGCAATGTAATAATAATAATAATAATAATAATAATAATAATAATAATAATAATAATAATAATAACTACTGCAAAAAGCCACCCTGCTGGGATCTGCACGCATCATCCGAAAATACATCACACAGTCCTAGACACTTGGGAAGTGTTCAACTTGTGATTTTGTGATATGAAATCCAGCATATCTATCTTGTTTGCTGTGTCATAATAAAATAATAATAACTTTATTCTTATAACCTACTACCATCTTCCCGAAGGGACTCGGGGCAGCTTACATGGGGACCAAGCCCAGCATAAACAAGAAATTCAAAGTTACATACAATAGACTCTCGCTTATCCAACCTTCACTTATCCAACGTTCTGTATTAGCCAACGCAGTCTGCCTTTTAGTAGTCAGTGTTTTTGCAGTCAATGTTTTCAACACATTGCAATGTTTTGGTGCAAAATTCGTAAATACAGTAATTACTACATAACGTTACTGTGTATTGAACTGCCTTTTCTGTCAATTTGTTGGAAAACATAATGTTTTGGTGCTTAATTTGTAAAATCATAATGTAATTTGATAATTAATAGGCTTTTCCTTAATCCCTCCTTATTATCCAACATTTTTGCTTATCCAACGTTCTGCCGGCCCTTTTATGTTGGATAAGCGAGACTCTACTGTAATTGAAATCATATAAACAAATAAACAATATAATTTAAACAATTAAAACCGGAAAAGTAAAAACATCCTAAAAAGACATCAATCAACATCACAAACCAATAACTGGAAAACATGGGCATGTTCAGATTTGAGAGGGTTGTGCAAAATGCAAAGCAATAAGGCCAGGGTTGGAAATAAAGTGCTCGAAAAAGCATTAAATTAGGGCTGGGAAGCCATGATCACGAGCTAAACCGTTATTCAAAAGCATGTTGGAACATCCAACTTTTCAAGTCTTTACAGAAAGTAGACAGAGTGGGGGCTAATCTAATCTCCCTGGGGAGAAAGTTCCAGAGCCGGGGGCCACCACCGAGAAGACCCTCTCTCTTGTCCTCACCAACCATGCTTGTGATGGAGGTGGGACTGAGAAAAGGGCCTCCCCGGCAGATCTTAGCACTTGCGATGGTTCGTAGAGACAAATATGGTCACGAAGATAAGCAGAACACTAACCATTTAGGGCTTTATAGGTAATAACCTACACTTTGAATTGGGACCAAAACTTATTGGCAGCCAATGGAGCTCTTCAGTAGAGAAGTTCTCTCCTCCCTGTAACTAGCTCCAGTTTAAGTGTCTAGAGGAAATTCTGGACCCAGTTTGAGGCCTGGATGGCAATGTCAGAAACCACAGAGCACTGGTGCGCATTAAGGACTTTCTTTTGCCCACTTTTGTGAGAGTTTGTATGATGCTAGCTTTGAACTGCATTAAATAATAATATAATAGCAATTAATACAACTTTATTTATATACCACCCCATCTCCTCGAGAGGACTCAGGGCAGTTTCCAACATAAAGCAACACAATCAGTTGTCAAAAGGAAACCATACAACAAAGTTAAACATAATAAACATCATAAAACAAGAACAGACAATTCTACTAAAACAATCACAAAAATTAAAATTCAGTACAATATGCCAGTGTAGATGGAGAGCCCTTCCACACAGCCCTATATCCCAGAATATCAAGGCAGAATAGCCCACAATATTTCCTTTGAACTGGGTTGTCTGAGTCCACACTGCCATATATTCCAGTTCAAAGCAGAAAATGCGGGATTTTATTCAGCTGTGTGGAAGGGGCCCTAGAAAGTTCTGGAGAAGTGTTCTCTCATGTAAAAAATATTATTTATTCACAGCTTTTAAACTTTCATCGAGGTCTTGTGCCTTAACCTCAGTGAATGCAGAGGGCTGAGTGTAGCTGTTTATTCCTGCAAGGCAAGGGATTAGACTTGGTGGCTCTTCCAACTCGAAGATCCTATGAATTAATATAACATGGAGTTTTATTGCCTGAAGATCCAAAGATGACAATCCTACGCAACCTTTCTCAAAATTAAGTCGCACTGAGCAACAGGGCATTGGGATGCTGCATCATCATTATGTGCCAGGTGTTTTCCCCAACAGTTTTCCTCCCCTAGATCATTTGGTGCTCCTCATTTACATAAATTACCTTCTTGAATGAAGAACCAGATTTTCAAAGGCAGAACCCTTCCTAGGGCTCAGCAGAAACTTAGTGGAGGTGGAAATGGAATGAGAAACTGTTAAGTGTTGTGCATCCCACTTGTTTGAATATTTACTCAAAAAGTAAGTTAAATGAATTCAGTGGAACTTTTGGCAACGGTCCCCACATTGGTTACTATATAGATGACAAAAGTGTACTCTTAAAAAATTGAATATACCAGGGAGACATACGGTGAGTCTACAAAAGTAGTGCAGTTTGACAGCTGCCATGGCTCAATGCTACGTAGAATCAAGGGAATTGTAATTCATAAGGCCTTTAACCTTCTCTGAAAAATAGTGTGCATCAAACACAATTGTGGTGAGGAAATAAATGGTCAGCCCAGGAAACAATAGTCTCAGTTCTAAGGGAGTGGAGCCATTGAATCCCATTGGATTTACATACATGTTAACTCATCATTCAAGAATCAATTCCATGGGTCTCCTCTAGTGTGGACTACCTAACCCTGGTACCCAAACTTTGGTCTTCCTGGTGTTTTGCCCAGAATTCCTGACTATTAGGCAAATTGGCTGGGGTTTCTAGGAGCTGAAGTTCAAAACATCTGAGCAACCCAAGCTTGGAAACAACTGTACATTTCAGCTAAAGGCAACTTGACCAACCAATAGCTGCAAAGAAGATATTTGTCAATTGTTCTGGAAGTTAATGAAAGAAAAAATGAGTGGATGGTTTCAAATGCACAGATGGAACATGTCACTAGTTTTAATATAAGGCCCCATTTACACTGCCATCGTTTGAAGCATTAAACAATCAGTTGACAGTGGCAGAGTTTACGACCAAAGGAAATGGCTCTAAGTAATTTAGAAAATCCCATTTCTCATCCACCCACCTACGCCCTTACAGGTCCCCGCTCACAATCACATCTCATTTCTGTTTCTCCTGGGTCTCTTCTACACTGTCATATAATACACATTATCTGCTTTGAACTGGATTGTATGAGTCTACACTGCCATCTAATCCAGTTCAAAGCAGATAAACTGAATTTTATATGGCAGTGTAGAAGGGGCCTTGATTAGCAGACTGATACCTGCAAGAACCCCAGAAAAGGTTATGTAGTTGAAAGCTTCAAATATCTGTTTACTGGGACAAATGAAGAGCCTCTATATAATGTTCCATGTAAAAAATAGTCAGTCTAAACTTGTCAAATAAATGGCCCAACTCAGTGGGAGAGAACCTCTATCAGAAAAACAACATTTTAGTTGCTAAAGCGAACATCTACACATCTACACAATATAATTAATTCAGTTTGACACTGTTTTAACCACCATGGTTCAATGCAATGGAATAATGGGGTCAAAGTGGGTGCTAGAAATAATATAATACTAACTAAAAGTGGGTGCTAGAAATAATATCATATGAAATCTGACTGGCACAACCTGGGGATCACAACCAGACACAGTGAAGACATCTGCCCTTGAGCTTTGCTACTCTGCTGCTAAATACGCATGCCCAGCGTGGAATACATCCTACCACGTTAAAACAGTGGATGTGGCTCTTAATGAGACATGCCACATTGTCACAGGATATCTATGCCCCACACCACTGAAGAAATTATATTGTTTAGCCGGTATTGCACTACCTGATATCCATTGGGAAGTAGCAATAATGAAAGGACCAAAGGCAGTGACATCTCCGGCCCATCCTCTGTTTGGATATCAGCCAGCACGCCAACACCTTAAATCAAGAAATAGCTTCCTAAGATCTACAGAGTTACTCGCAGGAACACTCAGCAAGCAAGAGTCCAAAAGTGGCAGGCCAAAACTCAGAACCTCAATCAGTAGCTGATGCCGGATGAGAGACTCCCTCCTGGGAACACAGAAGACTGGGTGACTTGGAAGGCACTGAACAAACTGTGTTCTGGGACCACGAGGTGCGGAGACAATCTTCAGAAATAGGACTACAAAGTGTGGAGAAGAGCAAACCACAGACCACTTACTACAATGCAGTCTGTGTTCTGCCACATGCACAATGCAGGGCCTTCTCACAGTGACACTAGAGGCACTCCAAGTGGCCAGCTTTTGATAAAAAGAAAATCTAGTATAATGCCAATTTTTTTACTTTGTTCGTGTTTTTTAAATACATTATAACTGTACTCTCAATTCGCTCCTGACACGACAAATAAATAAATAAACAAATGTGGTCGAAGGCTGGTGAGTAGCATTCTTTGCCAGAAAAGGCTAAAGGTCTTACAAAAAACTACAACTCCCTTTTTTTCGTGTCAGGAGTGACTTGAGAAACTGCAAGTCGCTTCTGGTGTGAGAGAATTGGCCATCTGCAAGGACATTGCCTAGGGGACACCCGGATGTTTTGATATTTTTATCATCCTTGTGGGAGGCTTCACTCATGTCCCCACATGGAGCTGGAGCTGATAGAGGGAGCTCATCCGCACTCTCCCTGGGTGGGATTCGAACTTGGTAGCTTTCAGATCAGCAACCCAACCTTCAAGTCACGAGGCTTTAATCCACTATGCCATCGGGGGCTCCTACAACTCCCATAATTCTATAGCATTAAAGTGATGTTAAACTGCATTAATTTCACAGTGTAGATGCACTCCTAAGTCCAGTGCTGAAACGATTGCACCACACTCTCTCTTGGGCCTATTCTAGGGATTTAGGCCAAAAAAGTGTTTTGCAAAAGTAAAGGGAAAAGTTGTCTGAAAAGAGGATTTCCCCCCTCCCCCTCCCATTCTTCTTTTCTTTTTTTGAGGCTTTACTTCAGAGATTTCCGGCCTTTGTAAAACTTTCTGAAGTCCTCCAGATTGTATAGATCTAAAGAAATGCTAGGTGCCACTAGTAAAAAGAAAAGAAAAGAAAATGCACACCAAACCTTTTTATTATTATTATTTTTAGAAATGGCTCTAATGCAAGGGAAGATCAGTTACCAACACCGCTAACCTCAAACGCTTTTTCACACAACACATTCCCCAGGAACTACTTTTGAGTCAGCGGCTGGCATCTTCTGACCTAAACCTTTTATTTCCGCAACCCTAGGGAATCTAACAAAAGGCACGAAATCGATTTGCAAAGACTCAAGAGAATCAGGTTGGGAAACAGAGCCTTTGTTGCCTCTTTGGCACCATCACGCGCACAAGTTATAAGTGGAACAATACCTTAATTCCCCATAGGCAGGAAGCAGCCAGGCTTTGAAGCTGCAAGGCCTTTCAATGCTAATCAAGGTGGCCAATTGCAACATTCACACTTGCCTCAAACAGACAAGAGTTCTTTCTCCCACCCTGGACATTCTGCAGATATATAAATTCCTTCCCCCAGGCAGGAAGCAGCCAGGCTTTGAAGCTGCAAGGCTGTTCAATGCGAATAGAAGTGGCCAATTCACATTGGCCTCAAACAGACAAGAGTTCCTTCTCTCACCCTGGGCCTTCCACAGATATATAAACCACATTTGCCTAGTTTCCAAAAGACCTCACAACCTCTGAGGATGCCTGCCATAGAAGTGGGTGAATCGTCAGGAGAGAATGCTTCTGGAACATGGCCATACAGCCCGGAAAACTCACAGCAACCCAATACCTTAATTGCTTTACATTTCATAGAATCATAGAATCATAGAATAGTTGATCCTATCAGTTAAAAAATAGATTTGATTAAATCTCTATGTATTGGGGAACAATCAATTTAACCAATTAATAAGTTTAGTAGGTTAGGTCCTACTCCAATATCTCCTAAGTCAGACTATGCTTACACAAATAACGAAAATCCAGAACAAAATCTCTTTGTGGTTGTTAAGAAGGCAATACTATCATCTGGCTGAGAAGATAATGTTATCCTCTGGCATCCAACATAACTTAAAGGCAATGATTTTCAAGCTCTGGTCCTTCAGGTGTTTTTGGACTTCATTCCCCAGAATCCCTGGTCATTGGCCAGTGTAGCTGAGGCTTCTGGGAGTTGAAGTCTAACACACCTGGAGGACTACAGGACTGTTGTTAAGGCCTCGCCGCCATCTCTGAGTAGGCGGGAACACTGTGTCGCTGGTAGAGGGTGCCCTATTGGCTCTCCCGCCTGCTCGTCTCCTCTTCCGTGTTCTCTGATTGGACAGCCAGGTGACCGTGCAGGAGGAGAGAGGAGGAACAAGAAAAGAAGGCACATGCCTGCGATTGATCTACTACTCTCTGCTTTTATGACCGGCGCCGAGTGGGCGGGACCAGGGGCGGGGCTTCCCAAAGCAGGTTTTAAAGAGAAACGAGGCCCATTCTCCGAGGAGCTTTCTGGGGAGATGAGTGTAAGGTAGTGATGCTCAACCTTTGATCCTCCAAGTATTTTGGACTTCAACTCCCAGAAATCCCAGCCAGTTTTCAACTGTTAGGAATTGTAGGAGCTGAAGTATATAACACCTGGAGGACCAAAGGTTGGGAACCTTTGGTGTAATGCAGTGGTTTTCAACTTGTGGGTCCCCAGGTGGCTTGGCCTACAACTCCCAGAAATCCCAGCCAATTTGCCAACTGATAGGATTTCTGGAAGTTGAAGGCCAAAACATCTGGGAGCCCACAGGTTGGGAACCATTGGTGTAGTGCTGTGGTTCCCAACCCTGGGCTCCCAAGTGTTTTGGACTAGAACTCCCACAGTTCCTAACAGCTGGTAAGCTAGCTGGGATTTCTGGGAGTTGAAGTCCAAAACACCTGGAGGCCCAAAGGTTGGGAACTACTGATATAATGGGTGCAATTTGGCTCCACTTTATCTACCATGGCTCAGTGCTATTTAATCCTGGGAGTTTTAGTCTTAGGGCCCTTCCACACAGCCCTATATCCCAGAATATCAAGGCAAACAATCCCACATTATCAGAGTGTGGATTCAGATAATTCAGTTCAAAGCAGATACTGTGGGATTTTTTGCCTTGATATTCCGGGATATCCACACGGCTGAATAACATCCCATGTTATCTGCTTTGAACTGGATTATATGAGTCTACACTGCCATATAATCCAGTTCAAAGAAGATCATCTGGATTTTATATGGCAGGATAGAAGGGGCCATCAATTTTTCTTGTAAAGGACCTAAGCAAAATATGTGATTTAGGGGAATGAATCCCACTACTGGGCTTCAACTGTGGCTGTTTTCTTCGCAGAGGAGGCCAAAAGTGACCTCTGTTTCTCTCTCCATCTGGTCTGACTCCTCTCCTCCTGTCGTTCCTTAGGCTCCTGCTTTGTTTTGTTTTCACCTATGGCCTCAAAGCTTGTTCAGCAACTTCGACTGCCCACATTGGCTGCTCAGTCTCTGCCCACCTGTGGCATCTAAAGTGGTCTGCCCAAAGCAACATCTCTCCAACTCATCTGTGTGTGTGTGGGAGACCATATGGGTGGAAGAGCTTCCTTTCCTGTAAACACCTAAACATTAAGGAGAACATATTTTTGGTAAGAGCTGTTCTGCCATGGAATGGAGGGCAGCAAACTCCTTTTGATGGAGGACTTTAAACAGAGGGTGGATGGGCATCTGTCTGGAGTGTTCTAGAGTGCATCTACGCTGTAGAATGAATACAATTTGACACCACTTGAACTGACATGGCTCAATGCTATGGAGTTCTAGGAATTATAGTTTAACAATGCTTCTCTGCCAAAGAATGCTGGTGCCTCAGCAAACTACAGTTCCCAGGATTCCCTAGCAGTGAGTGTGCCGTCCGCCGGACAATAAAAAACTATAAAACTGAAACGTGCTGTCCTTTATCCGGGCGAACTGCAAATCCCTATAAGCTGTCCTATAGATATTGAACGACTGAGTCTGGATAACTTCAAAAAAGGATGTTTATTCATACAAGGTTGTAAACCTGGCACAGATCTTAAAGTTGCAGAAAATGAAACAAATTTCTATAGGTTTTAGGTACAGAATTATCCCTGGTTCCAGAAAGCAAAGGTGATTATAAAACCACTATACCCTAATCACGCTGCCTATATTAGAAGGAGAAACTCTTTCCTTCCCTATCTTTACAGCAAAGATTAGTTCTAGAAGCGATGGAATAACTCTGCTCCTCTAACTAGATTTCTTATTCCAGATCAATATAATTCAATACTTATCTAATTTGGATAGGCTTAGATTGGCCTGGTTTTGAGGATGATTTGTCCCAGTTAGCTTTGCACAGCTCCAGCACGTTGGAAGACTATAGCCAGAATGAAGCTCTAAAATGGAGACTAGACCCTGGTAAAAAGGGCGGTCCTAAGATGTTGCACTCTTTGACCAATCACTGCAAAGAAAACTGCAGCCAGCTCTTGCAGATTCCAAGCCACTTTTCCTGGGCTTTGCAGCCAGAGGCTGAAACAAAATGCAAAGGAGGGAAAACAAACAAACGACCAATAGGTAAGGCAAACCATCGTCCTGGGGGACGGAACACTCCCCGCTTAAATTCCCAGGATGTGGGAATTTACCAATCAAAAACATACAAACACCTTTGTATATACAACAATAAAACAGTATAAAACTTACACACTTTGGACAAGCAACCCGAGATTGCTGGTTGGTCTGTCTAGGACAGACATTTTGTCCTTACTATGAGCCTTTACCTGAACTTTTCTAACCTTACCATCAGGGCAAGGAAAGGTCTTTAGTATAATGCCCATAGGCCGGGCATAGCGGGGCAAGTCTTTGTCCTTTAACAACACAACGTTGTTAACCTCAATGTTGTCCTGTGGGCTTTGCCAGATTCTTCTAGCTTGAAGCTGGCTTAAGTACTCAGCTTTCCACCTTTTCCAAAAGTGGTTGGCCAAGGACTGCACCTGTTTCCACAGGGCACGGTGAGTTCCGTCCGGAACTGGCAACATGACGTCCTTCCATCCTGGCACCTTTTGTGTCAAAATAAGTGCAGGAGTCAGTGGTTGTAAGTTCTCAGGGTCACTGGTAAGGGGAACCAGCGGCCGGTTGTTGATAATTGCGGTAACTTCCGCCATAAGTGTCACCAAAACATCATGCGTCAATGACCTATGACTCAAAAACATGGCATTAAGGATTTTGCGACTAATACCAATCATCCTCTCCCAAACACCACCCATATGGGAGGCGTGAGGAACATTGAAAGTCCACATAATTTGTTCAGTATTCGTAAAGTTCTGAACCTTTGGGTCTCTCCCAAACCTAGACACACAATTGAGTTCTTTGGTCGCACCTACAAAATTGGTGCCACAGTCCGACCGAATTGACTTAATTGGCCCTCTGAGGGCTATGAACCTTTTCAATGCGTTTAAAAATGATGAAGTGTCCATCCCTTCTATGACTTCTATATGGACAGCTCGTATTACTAAACAAGTAAACAAAACTGCCCACCTCTTGTTATTTACAACACCACCCCTGGTTTTCCTAGTGACAACCTCCCAAGGACCAAACACATCGATTCCCACATGGGAAAAGGGTGGGTCTGTCAAAGTCCTATCCTGAGGTAGTTCTGCCATCAACTGACTTTGACAGTTTCGTCTGAGTCGCCTGCATTTAACACATTTGAAAATACAACTGTTGACCAACCTTTTGGCATTAACTACCCACAGACCTTCATTTCTAAGGGCTGCCTCAGTTAGAGTTCTACCCTGATGATGGATCCTTTCATGGTGATGCCGAACGAGCAGCAATGCAGTGTGACTATTAGGGGGTATGATGATGGGGTTTTTTATGCACGCCTTGAGTTTAGCTTTGGCTAACCTTCCTCCAACTCTCAAAATACCCTCCTTGTCTAGAAATGGGTTTAACTCATTTAGAAGACTTTGATTAGGGATGTTGAGCCCTTGCTCTAGCCTAGCTATTTCCTGCTTGAAAGCAGATCTCTGTACTGACTTGAATATGACGCTCTTAGCCTTTATCATATCCTGGACCTGTAAAGGCTCACTATCTTTGCAAGCTAAACGATGTATAAGCCTAGCTACTGCTCTAAGAAGACTGTGCCACTCCGAAAAACGTTCAAAACGGTGTGGTTCCAGGCAAGATCTTTGGCCCATCTTGATCTCTGTGGTTGATTTGCAGGCTTTCACCTCTGCACTTCGTGAGACTTGAGCATTCATAATGTCCGAAAACCTTTGCTCATCTTTCGAGAGCGCTGTGGCTTCGTCTCTCTCAGAGACTTTGAAAATGGAGGAATACTCTGGAGTTATTGCTTGGCAGTAGACTGAGATGTGACTTAGGCAACTGCGCACAAGTGTAGGACGTCCACCTTTAAGCACCTGTGCTTGATTGGAGTCCAACGACGACGGTGGGTGCATCTTGTTTATGCACACTGGGCCTGTAACTGTCCAGCCTAGTGGTAGCAGCTGAGCAATGGGCGCCCCTGGAGGTCCCTTAACTTGGTCGTTCACATAGAACAAGTTCGGACAGTCCGCACCAAGCAGAAGGGCAATGTCCACATCTGGACGGAAAGCAGGTATGGCATTCTTTAATCGTCGCAAATGTGGATGAGCCTCCACAACTTCTCTAGTTACAATTTGTTTTTTGTTCCGAGGGATGGAGGAACACTCAATCAGGTCTGGCAACTTGAACTGTCTCTTCTGGTCGCAAGAGGAAACAACAAAGCCGGATGCTATGCGACCCTGCAACTTCTTCTTCCCTACACAGGTGGACATGGTGTAGTCGACCGTCTGGGTTTTTATGTCAAACAGTTGGAAAAACTCTGGAGTCGCCAGGGAGGCGTCGCTTTGTGAATCCAAAGCCACGTAAAGTCTCTTTTTAAGCCAAGGTCTTCTGGCTGGATATACATCTGCTAGGCAGATGGGATGGCAGACTCTGAACTGGTGCACGTCAGAGCATAGTTCAGTGCAGGCGACCAATGGAGCATCCTCCTGCATCCGTGACGCGGCCTGCATGTTGGTGGCTTCAGTAGATGACCCTTCTTTGGAAGACGTGTCCCCTTTGGCGCGGGAGACAGCGTCAGAGTTGTGCATCGCGGTGCAATGCTTAAGGCTGTTACACCTTGCGCATTTGACGTCCTCTTTGCAGTTGGATGCAAAGTGAGGAGTTGCTCCACAGCACCTAAAACATATGCCCAGCTTCTGTACAATCTGTTGTCTTTCTTTATAAGGCTTCTTGCCAAATTCCCGGCAGTTGGCCAAACTGTGAGGCTTTTGGTGAATGGGGCAGAGCACCTCCTTCACCTCTGACTTGGATTCGTTGGCCCTGTGCTGAGTTTCAACAGCCTTAACACTAACCGGTCTTTTGGCCTCTCTGGATGGTTTTTTCTCCACTTTAGGTGCCTTCTCTGGCTGGGTCCCTTGGTATAAGGTGGGGAGGCCCGTCTGCGGATCATTCCTTTCTCTGGCCGCCCTGGTGATGAACTGGACCAAATGAGAAAATGGAGGGTATGCCTGGGAGTGGGCCTCCTTGTAGTTGAAGACCTCCTGTCCCCAGCGTTCTTGCAAAGTGAAGGGCAGCTTGGTCAAGATCTGCCTCTGGGACAGGTGCTGATCGAGGCACTTCAAACCGGGCAGTTCTGGATTCTCCTTGGCCGACTCTAATTCCGTAAGGAGATCGCTGAGGTCCCACAAGAGTTTGAAGTCTTTGAGTTTCAAAGCTGGGAACCTTTGGAGCTTGTCCATAAGAGATGCTTCAATCTCTGTGCTGGCCCCATACCTCTGCTGCAACCTGGCCCAGGCCTTTTCCAGGGCTTTGTCGGGATCGGCTACGTGGGCTGCGTAGATCTTCTTAACTTGTGAGGATGAGGCTGGGCCCAACCATGCAGCCAGAAGAGTCAGTTCTTCCTCAGGCAATAACTTTAAGTCTCTGATTGCTCTCTGGAAGGTGGCCTTCCAGAGAAGAAATTCCTCAGGCTTGTCCGAAAACTTTTCGACACCCTTGTCCTTAAGATCTCTTCTGGGGCTTCTGATGATGGAGACAAGCTGGGACTCTGGCATCGAAGGGAACAATTGAGGAGTTTGCTGTTGTGGAGTGGACTCCCACTGTGCACCTTGCGTCA
Source organism: Anolis carolinensis (assembly GCF_035594765.1). NCBI lineage: Eukaryota > Metazoa > Chordata > Lepidosauria > Squamata > Anolidae > Anolis > Anolis carolinensis. The sequence continues at coordinate 177,057,946 of NC_085842.1, read as the reverse complement.
ACCTTTGGCCTCTTGGAGGGATGACATCGACCACTGACGAATCGGTGGCTCCCTGTGCAGCTGTCTGTAAGGGCCAACTAGCACTTGGCCTTGAGGCCCTGATTGACTGACCTAGGGATTTAGCAGGAGGCACAGGTAGCTCGGGCAAGGGTGAGCTCCCCGCTATGACGCTCTGCTCTGCAGGAAACTCAAAAGTGACTTTGGGGCCCTGCTCTGGGTAAGGAGAGAAGTCTTCCTGTTCCTCATCCGAAAACTGGCTGTTTAAGCTATTAAGATGCACAAGCACCTTGGAAGAAGGGTCCTGCTTCGGCAACTGACTTACATTTTCTTCTGTGAGTGGCTCAGTTAGGGCCTTGGCCAAAGTCTCAGCCCTTACCTTTTTGGCAGTAGCATCCATCCTTATTCTAAGCATTTCTATTTCACCTTGCCTTTGGGCCTGTTCCATTTGCATTTCGCTTTGTCTACGGGCCTGTTCTATTTGCAGTCGTTGCTCTTCTTCTTTAAAGGGAAGGGTGAGATCAGCTGCCTTAGCATCAGCCTCCGCCCCCGCTACCTTGCTCTTTAGCTCCAGACGTGCAGCCTCCTTAATGTGCAAGGCAGCTAGGGAAGAGATGGCACTCCCAGCAGCAGAAGACTTGCTAGAGTGGCTATGTTTAGATGATGCACACTCCCTTAGTTTAGATACCTGGCTAGAGCGGTTGGACTTAAGACTAAGTGCCACAGCAGGTGATTTTAAAAGATTGGTCTCATGGCTGCATAAGGAAGACTGATTTCCTTTTGGCTCAGACCTTAGATTAACAGGTGGAGAACTAAATTCCAAGGCATCTAGAATTGCCCTCACCTTATTTTCTTTCTCATTAGTGTCAGCTAAGACACTCACTATTTCTAACTCTGAATCCTTGGCGTTAATGCGCTCGAGGACCTGGACTATCTTAGACACCAAACCCCTCCAGAGACCGAAGGTCTCTTCAAGGTCGGTCTGTAATATGGATGGCACCCTTGTAATACCCAAGCTCTCAATTCTGTCCATCAATGTTACAATTCGCTCCCATGCCGAACCTAACCTCACATGGAGGAGCTCCTTTTCACCTATTAGATGGGCTAGCATCTTGGCTGAAGGGTGCTTTATCCTTTGGGGCCTTTCATTCCTACTTTCAGCCTCAGAAGGAGGTATACCATCTGTATCATCTTGAAATTGCATAGACATTATGTATTCTTAATAGCAAGTAAATTTACAACAAAAGCAAATACAACATACCAGCAAGTAAATTTACAATAAAAGCAAATGCAATATATAATACAATGCACAACACTTAACCATAGCAATATATATCACTAAGTAACTATACTTTACAAAGATTGTGACCTTTGGCGCCAGATTTTAGTGGGCAAGCTGCAAAATGCCAACTGACAGCAACTTGCCACTTGATACCTCCCTTGCCCGAGTGACGTAAACTGCCAAAATGGCGACTTCGCCAAATTTTCAAGCACCTCGTGCTCTGCGGCTCGAGGCCTGCCGCCGAAGGAGCACCGAGGCTGGCTTTGGAAAGGAGGAGAGAAAAGACGCCTCCTCCCCGCTGTGAAGGGAGGTCACCACCGCAGGACGATGAGGCAGGTCACCACCGCAGGACGATGAGGCAGGTCACCACCGCCAGGCGATGAGGCAGGTCACCACCGCAGGACGATGAGGCAGGTCACCACCGCAGGACGATGAGGTAGGTCGAAGCCGGCCGAGTGCTCCGGCCGAACTCGCAGCAGCGTTGCCAGGCCTGTCCAGGTTCTAGCCTGGTTCTGGTGGGCTTCACGCCTCAGAGCCAGCCAAAGAACTGTCGCTGGTGCTCCGCGGCTCGAGGTCTACCGCCGAGGGAGCCCTGGACGTTGCTGGGAACTGCACAGCCTGTGCAAACCCAGAAAGCCACTGGGCCACGTGCGCACACGCGAGCCAAATAGCAAGGAAATAGAGCCCCACTATTTGACTCCTTCAGGTCTGAGAGCGGGCTCCACTGCCTCAGACGCTGGTAGAGTCTTTAGGTATGCAGACTGAGCTCAGGCGGAAAAGCCGCGGCCTAAACTAAACTTCCTAAACTATAAAAAACTATAAGCCGTGCAAGCTAGCTCAAGCGGAAAAACCGCTGATCTACCTCAAAACTGTGCCGTCCGCCGGACAATAAAAAACTATAAAACTGAAACGTGCTGTCCTTTATCCGGGCGAACTGCAAATCCCTATAAGCTGTCCTATAGATATTGAACGACTGAGTCTGGATAACTTCAAAAAAGGATGTTTATTCATACAAGGTTGTAAACCTGGCACAGATCTTAAAGTTGCAGAAAATGAAACAAATTTCTATAGGTTTTAGGTACAGAATTATCCCTGGTTCCAGAAAGCAAAGGTGATTATAAAACCACTATACCCTAATCACGCTGCCTATATTAGAAGGAGAAACTCTTTCCTTCCCTATCTTTACAGCAAAGATTAGTTCTAGAAGCGATGGAATAACTCTGCTCCTCTAACTAGATTTCTTATTCCAGATCAATATAATTCAATACTTATCTAATTTGGATAGGCTTAGATTGGCCTGGTTTTGAGGATGATTTGTCCCAGTTAGCTTTGCACAGCTCCAGCACGTTGGAAGACTATAGCCAGAATGAAGCTCTAAAATGGAGACTAGACCCTGGTAAAAAGGGCGGTCCTAAGATGTTGCACTCTTTGACCAATCACTGCAAAGAAAACTGCAGCCAGCTCTTGCAGATTCCAAGCCACTTTTCCTGGGCTTTGCAGCCAGAGGCTGAAACAAAATGCAAAGGAGGGAAAACAAACAAACGACCAATAGGTAAGGCAAACCATCGTCCTGGGGGACGGAACAGTGAGCCATGGCAGTGAAAGTGGTGTCAAACTGCATTCATCCTACAATGTAGATGCAGCCATAGGCCCCTTCTACACTGCTGTATAATCCAGTTCAAAGCAGATAATTTGGACTTTATATGGCAGTGTAGAATGGGCCTTAGTTATTACATGGCTATGTGCCCAGGCTTTCGAAGATTAAATGATAAAGACAACCCGGACTGATTTAGGGCCACAGCATGAGGATTTTGGATGAACGGATTTTTAACCATATGTTTTATATTTTTATATTGTCTTAATTGTTTTAATTGGATTTTCATTGCTATGTTTTAATTATGTGTAGGCATCAAATTGTTGCCAATTGTACGCCGCCCTGAGTCCCTTCGGGTGAGAAGGGCGGGATATAAATGTTGGAAATAAAATAAATAAATAAATAAATATTCCTACCTGGACAGAGGCTTGGAGCCCTTTTGGTCCCTTCCGACTCTTAAGGTCTAAATCAGTGGTTCCCAACTTTATTTTGATCAGGGCCCACTTGAACAAGGCCCACTTTGACCAGGAACCACTCTCCAACATTAGTACCAAAAGGATTACAAATCAGTTTTTGGTCAACTTTAGATTCAGTTGCTTATTTGGGGTGCTGATTTAGAAAATTGCATTGGCTAGACCACATCAGCTCTAGTTTCTGATACAGAACATATGCCATCCAGTAGTCGCCATCTGCTTGCCCACAGAAAACCATATTTAATAATCTAGAGCTGACGTGGTTCTACCCTTACTCTAGATCAGGGGTGATGGTTACACTGTCCTCCAGATGCAGGAGTGCATATCCCATCAGCCCTAGCGAGTGCTGACGAATGCTGGGCATTGCTGTTCAACTACTTCTGGATGGGTTTGCCTCTGTCCTAGCAGGTGCCTCCCTTCTCTTGGTTTTGGGTTTCAATTCCTGGCAACTGATGCAGGTTGTGCAACTGGCCCTTGACCGAGAAACAAGATTTCTTCAAAAGGGGTTGGTTGGCTTTTACCTTTCTTTCAAGCAATGGTTCTCAACCTAGGGTTCCCAGATGTTTTTGGCCTTCAACTTCCAGAAATCCTAACAGCTGGTAAACTGGCTGTGATTTCTGGGAGTTGTAGTCCAAAAACATCTGGGGGGCCCAGGTTGAGAACCTCTGCTTTAGAGCACAAAGAGGAGCCTCGATAGCGCAGTGGGTTAAAGCCTTTTGACTTGAAGGTTGGGCTGCTGATCTGCAAGCTGCCAGGTTCGAATCCCACCCGGGGAGAGCGCGGATGAGCTCCCTCTATCAGCTCCAGCTCCATGTGGGGATATGAGAGAAGCCTCCCACAAGGATGGTAAAACATCAAAACATCTGGGCAACGTCCTTGCAGATGGCCAATTCTCTCACTCCAGAAGTGACTTGCAGTTTCTCAAGTCTCTCCTGACACGAAAAAAAATAAAAATAAAAGAGCACAAAGACTCTGACTTGTCCATGTTCACCCAGCAGCTGAGTGAGGATTTGAATCTTGGTCCCCAGAGTTGCAGTTCAACCCAAACCACGACACCATGCCAGCTCTTGGCTGGAAGATTAGATCTCAAATAAAGGAAAGCAGCCAAACTCAAATCAAATCACTCAGTATCCAGTATCCCAAATGTATCCCACCCATAGGAGAAAAGTTATTATTAAATAATTAATAATAAGTAATAATAATATATATGATAGGGTCAGGGACTGGGGCCCTTTCTACATTGCCATATAATCCAGATTATCTAAATTGATAATCCACATTATCTGCTTTGAACTGGATTATATGAGTCTACACTGTCATATAACCCAGTTCAAAGCAGATGATCTGGATTTTATATGTCAGTGTAGAAGGGTCCAGTCCCAAGTAAACTCATTGAATCATTTGATGAGTGAGGAGTCAACATGTTGCTAAATCCAATTGATTCAATAGGTCTACTTGTGTCAAGAATTTTCTTTCTATTGTGTTGTCGAAGGCTTTCATGGCCGGGATCACAGGGTTGTTTATGTCTTTCGGGCTGTGTGGCCATGTTCCAAAAGTATTCTCTCCTGACGTTTCGCCCACATCTATGGCAGGCATCCTCAGGGCTGTTTCTTAATACAGTAGAGTTTCACTTATCCAACACTCGCTTATTCAACGTTCTGGATTATCCAACGCATTTTTGTAGTCAATGTTTTCAATACATCGTGATATTTTGGTGCTAAATTCTTAAATACAGTAATTACTACATAGCATTACAGCATATTGAACTACTTTTTCTGTCAAATTTGTTGTATAACATGATGTTTTAGTGTTTAATTTGTAAAATCATAACCTAATAGGCTTTTCCTTAATCCCTCCTTATTATCCAACATATTCGCTTATCCAACGTTCTGCCGGCCCTTTTATGTTGGATAAGTGAGACTCTACTGTAATATGAATTCGGCCAAAAAGAGCCATATTGGATCAAACCCAAGTTCGTTGTAGGGCCCCTTCTGCACTGCCATATAAAATCCAGATGATCCACTTTGAACTGGATTATATGGCAGGGTAGACTCATATAATCCAGTTCAAAAATAATGTAGATTATCTGCTTTGATAATCTGGATTATATGGCAGTGCAGAAGGAGCCTTGGTCTACACTGAAAAGGTAACATCTCAAAACCTTATATGTGACATTTGAACATTCCTTCCTCATTGTGTTTGACTAACCAGGGTGTTTGTGTGCCTTCAAGTTGCCTGTTGACTTATGTTGACCCCATGAATTTACCCTGTAACACATCTTTTAATACTCATTCATGGGGATTAGCTTCCTTTGTGATTAGTTATTGTTTTCACAACCGTGAGTACTGTGCTGTCACCTGCCAATTGCTGACTTCCAACCCCAGAGAGTTTCAGAGCACTAGTCCCCTTGGAGATCCTTAAGGAAACCTCTGCTGACATCCACCTCTGGCAGAAACGCAGGCCGTACAAAGGGGACCAGTTTGCAATCCACTCCTGACTCTGCCAGTTCTGAGCGTCATGAAACACTTTACCCACAAAGGCATACAATAATTTGTAACGCTTGGGGCATACGCATTGCTAAAAGCTAAGCTGATGAACCAGATAAGGAACTGCGGGAACAAGTAGCCCTTTCATGGCTTACTTCATGCTCGAAAATCAGAAGAGCTCCCTCAATTTCGTCATCTTTGTAGCAGCATGGAGAAGGCCTTGTTTCTAAGCCTATGGGGAGACG